>NC_057867.1:17013769-17313343 GCF_019393635.1 Dromiciops gliroides | reverse complement strand
GTTTTTGCATTTCCTCTCCTTTGTTTTGTAAACATACAAAAGACCAGCTCTTCTCTTACTCCAGGGGGACAGCTTTCCATAGAGATCTGTCCCATGGCAACATATATTCCTCTCTCCTAAGAAATCTCTTTATTTTACAAGATTCATTATGAGCCTTAAATTCTTTGGGTGAGCTATGCCTCCCATCCAGGTCACAAGTCCCCCCTAACCGATAAAGGTCATGTGAAGTTCATCTCATTTTTCCCGCCAATATTTGCAGCCCAAACTAAGCAAATTGTGAGGGCTCCAGTGACTTAAAGAGTGCAGGGATTCCATTATAGGCTAACAGAGAATCAGGGAGGACTGGGCATCCCTTTGGCCCATACTATAGCCCACAGTTTTTACCCTTTTGTATCCTTCCTGTCTTAGTCTGTTTTGGATATCTTGGTATACCTTTAAGCTTTGCTGGGGTGAATGTTAATTTGAGGGTGAGGCCCAGCAGATGTAAAGGAAAACAGACTAATAGCAGTTGAGGGGGTTTGAGCAGCCTGGTATGCAAGGCATTAAGGGCATTACCTTGGACATGGGGAGTGTCTTCATGGGAGTGTCCTGGACCTCTGAACCTGTGCCTCATTGTTAATGGGAGAGCAAGAGGATGTGAGAACCTTCAATATTTCCATAACATCCAGAAATAATGTGCTACCCCAAAAGGTATACTGGTATCCTCAGAAGTTTTCCTTTTGCTAATTTACAAGCTTGAGTCAGGGCTTCAAATTCACCCTGTTGTGTTGAGGAACCCAAAGGAAGAGGTCCTGACTCAATGACCTCCTCATTGTGGTGATAGCATATCTGGCAGTTATGTTACCAGAATCATTTCAGAGGCAAGAGCCATCTGTGTACCAGGAGATCTTCTTGGGGAATTAAAATAAAGTCAACAAATTTATAACAATTGATCCCAAGTATGTTCAGGGTTCCCATCCACTTTGTCAGAGAGGAAAGTGGCTGGGTTGAGGGCTCTACACCTGAAGATAGTTATGTTATGGGGGGAAATGGGGTACGGGGTTGGGGTTAGGGGTTAGGGTTCTTAGGAATTCCTCTTTAAAGAATTATACCCTCGGGGCAGCTAGATGGCGCAGTGAATAGAGCACCGGCCCTGGAGTCAGGAGTACCTGAGTTCAAATCCGGCCTCAGACACTTAACACTTAACTAGCTGTGTGACCCTGGGCAACTCACTTAACCCCAATTGCCTCACAAAAAAAAAAAAAAAATTAAAAAAAAAAAAAAGAATTATACCCTCAAGGCAGCTAGATGGACACTTACTAGCTGTGTAACCCTGGGCAAGTCACTTAACCCCAATTGCCTCACTAAAAAAAAAAAAAAAGAATTATACCCTCTTGCACACAAAAGCAGTTAGAATAAGATGGTAGTTTATTTAGGGGCAAGGGAAGGGAGGGGGGGAAAGGAAACCATGAAAGAAATCCTTGGACTTCTCATGGGGAGAGAGTTATGGAACAAAGCACGTGGCTCTGAGGTACCAATCTCTCCGAGCAAGAGACTGACAGGTACTTTTATAGAGGACTGATGGGGGTGGACCATCCGCCTGTGGCAAGTTCCTTTAGTGAAGGTGGACCATC
Source organism: Dromiciops gliroides (assembly GCF_019393635.1). Lineage (NCBI taxonomy): Eukaryota > Metazoa > Chordata > Mammalia > Microbiotheria > Microbiotheriidae > Dromiciops > Dromiciops gliroides. Next base: position 17,311,730 of record NC_057867.1, on the reverse strand, counting down.
CTCCACTGGTGGTAGCTGGAGGAGTTGGGTGAGGGGTGGCTGTAGATCTCTCAATCCATCTCCTCAGGACACAAAGGAAGCAGGCACACACAAAGTTATCTCCTCAGGGGTAAGGGAGACTAGAACGAAGGGTAGAGATCCCCGAAGCTAGCTCAGTCTGATCTGGTTCTGCTTATCTTTCTAGGCGTATCTGTCCTCTGGTTTAGTTTCTCAAGGAGAAGATTCCTTAATGTGTCCCAGAGAACTTCTGGGGTACTCTGGGCCCCATGACAGTTACATTAGGTTTGGATGGTAGAGAGATCTCTAATCCTGCCAGACAGAGACTATTGGCTGATAATAGATGTTGTCCTAAAAACTTAATCCTGAGAACAAGATACTTTATGGCCTTTGTAAGGAAGGAGGTGTGAAAAATGGCTTTTAAAGACAGGGGATCTGGGAGCAAAGAAGTAAATCACCTACATACTGGAGAGGGTAGAGCTTAAAGGAAACTTAAGGTCAATGTTGGGGGGACTTGGGACATGGATGGGGGTGGGGCTAGCTCACCCAAAGAATTGGAAGCTCATCATGAATCTTGTAAAATAAAAATAGATTAGGAGAGAGGAATTTATGGCCAGAGGACAGATCACTATAGTGACTGTCTCACTGGAGTAGGAGAAGACCTGGTGTTTTGTAGGTTTAAAAAAAAAGGAGGGAAGGGCAAGATAACTGGGAGGGCATCTTTGAATAATGGGGTATCAGTAGGACATGCAGCATCTATCCATATCCTGCATATCATCTTTCAGACCTGATTTTTTGTTATCAACTTGCCAAGTTTGGGTTGACAACACCCATTCCTGAGGTTGGAGACAGAGCCGCCCCTCCCCCAGGAAAGTTCAAGGATTCCTTGCAGTTTAGGATTTTTAGGTTTCTTGGGGTCCCTCTACATTACTACAACATTCTTTCCTCTCATTTTGGGAGAGAAAGGGGTGAAGGTCCATCTTTTGTAGCTTCTTCCAGGGTAAAAAATGGGGCATTAATGAAGTCCCTAAGAAAAAATCCCCAGGGCCAGATGGGTTTACAGGTGAATTTTACCAAACATTTAAAGAACAATTAATTCCAATATTATACAAATTATTTGGAAAAATAGGTGAAGAAGGAGTTCTACCAAATTTGTTTTATGACACAAATATGGTGGTGATACCAAAACCAGGCAAAGCAAAAACAGAGAAAGAAAATTATAGACCAATTTCCTTAATGAATATTGATGCAAAAATCTTAAATAAGACATTAGCAAGGAGATTACAGCAAGTGATCACCAGGATAATACACTATGATCAGGTGGGATTTATACCAGGAATGCAGGGCTGGTTCAACATTAGGAAAACTATTAACATAATTAACCACATCAATAAGAAAACCAATCAAAATCATATGATTATCTCAGTAGATGCAGAAAAAGATTTTGACAAAATACAGCACCCATTTCTAATAAAAACACTAGAAAGTTTAGGAATAGGGGGAGCTTTCCTTAGAATAATAAACAGTATCTACCTAAAGCCATCAGCAAGCATTATATGCAATGGAGATAAATTAGAGGCCTTCCCAATAAGATCAGGGGTGAAACAGGGATATCCATTGTCACCCCTATTATTTAATATTGTACTAGAAATTTTCGCTTTAGCAATCAGAGAAGAGAAACGAATTAAAGGAATTGGAATAGGCAAGGAGGAAACAAAACTATCACTCTTTGCAGATGATATGATGGTATACTTAAGGAATCCTCGAGAATCAAGTCAAAAATTACTTGAAACAATTAACAACTTTAGCAAAGTAGCAGGATATAAAATAAATCCACATAAATCATCAGCATTTCTATACATGACCAACAAAGTCCAGCAGCAAGAGATAGAAAGAGAAATTCCATTTAAAGTAACAGTAGATAATATAAAATACTTGGGAGTCTACTTGCCAATACAAACCCAGGAACTCTATGAACACGACTGCCAAATACTCTTCACACAAATCAAATCAGATCTAAATAATTGGAAAGATATTAATTCCTCATGGATAGGCAGAGCTAATATATTAAAAATGACAATACTGCCTAAATTAATTTACTTATTCAGTGCCATACCAATCAGACTACCTAAAAATTATTTTATAGAGCTAGAAAAAATAATAACAAAATTCATCTGGAAAAACAAAAAGTCAAGAATATCCAGGGAAATAATGAAAAACAATTCACAGGAAGGTGGGTTAGCGGTACCAAACCTGGAGTTTTAATATAAAGTGGCAGTCATCAAAACTATCTGGTACTGGCTAAGAAATAGAGGGGAGGATCAATGGAATAGGTTAGGCACAGGAGACACAGTAATAAATTACTTTAGTAATATAGTGTTTGATAAACCCAAAGACTCCAGCTTCTGGGATAGGAACTGGGTATTTGACAAAAACTGCTGGGAAAACTGGAAGATAGTATGGCAGAAATTAGGCATAGACCAACATCTGACACCTTATACTAAAATAAGGTCAAAATGGATACATGATTTAGACATAAGAGGTGATACCATAGGTAAATTAGGACAGAAAGGAATAGTCTACCTATCAGATCTTTGGAAAGGAAAACAGTTTATGACCAAACAAGAGATAGAGTATATTATAAAATGCAAAATGGATGATTTTGATTACATTAAATTAAGAAATTTTTGTACAAACAGAAGAAATGCATCCCAGAAAGCTGGGAAACAATTTTTATGTCCAGTACTTCTGATAAAGGCCTCATCTCTAAAATATATAGGGAACTAAATCAAATTTATAAGAATCCAAGTCATTCCCCAATTGAGAAATGGTCAAAGGATATGAACAGGCAGTTTTCTGATGAAGAAACCAAAGCTATCTATTCCCATATGAAAAAATGCTCTAAATCTCTAATGATTAGAGAGATGCAAATTAAAACAACTCTGAGGTACCACCTGACACCTATCAGATTGGCTAAAATGACAAAAAAGGAAAATAATAAATGTTGGAGAAGCTGTAGAAAAATTGGAACACTAATCCATTGTTGGTGGAGCTGTGAACTGATCCAACCATTCTGGAGAGCAATTTGGAATTATGCCCAAAGGGTGACAAAGCTGTGCATACCCTTTGACCCAGCAGTACCACTTTTGGGTCTTTTTTCCCAAAGAAATCATGGAAAGGGGAAAGGGACCCACATGTACAAAAATATTTATAGCTGCTCTTTATGTGGTGGCAAGGAATTGGAAGTTCAGGGGGTGCCCATCAACTGGGGAATGGCTGGACAAGTTGTGGTATATGAATGTAATGGAATACTATTGTGCTGTAAGAAACAATGAGAAGGAGGAGTTCAGAGAAACCTGGAGGGTCTTGTGTGGGCTGATGATGAGTGAGATGAGCAGAACCAGAAGAACATTGTACACAGTATCATCAACATTGAGTGTTGATCTACTGTGATGGACTATATTCTTCTCACCAATGCAATGGTACAGAAGAGTTCCAGGGAACCCATGATAGAAGAGGATCTCCAAATCCAGGAAAAAAAAGAACTGTGGATTATAGATGCTGAATGAACCATACTATTTCTTTTGTTTTGGGTGCTGTTGTTTTTTCTATTTTGAGGTTTTTCATCATTGCTCTGATTTTTCTCTTATAACATGACTAATGCAGAAATAAAGTGATTGTATGCTCCTTTTTTCCTCAAAAGTTTCCAAACTGTTTACTTTCAGATTATCTGTTCACACTGTCAGTGCAAACAGGGTACAACTTTCTTTCTACTTGCTTTTGTGAATCATAAAATTTTCTGGATTTATTCTCTCTCACACAATTGTGTCCAACTGGGTGCCCACAAGAACCCATCTCCCAACCATAGAGAACTTAAAATCTTGAAGTAGCCTAGCTATTTCAACCTCAGACCATGGGGGCCTGCCCAACTAGACTGAGGCTCCTGACAGAGAAGACAGCACAGTGTCACCAATGGAATCCAAGAGCCTGATAATCACCCCCCCCTTTTTTTTTACCTGTCTGATGACTTTTCCTGAGTTTCAGCATCATAAAGTTGAGAGGACTTGCAACCTGATGGAGAGAGTTGACTCACCCAAAGAATTAGAGGCTCAATATGAATCTTGTAAAATAAAAAGAGATAAATCTATATCCTGCATGTCATCTTGCAGACCTTGGTATTACTTATCAGCTTCCCAGGGTTGTGCTTGGCAATACCTTATTCCTGAGGTGGGAGACAGAGCTGCCCCTCCCCTAGGAAAGTTCAAGGATTCCTTGGGGTTTGGGATTTTTAGTTTCCTTGGGGACCCCTCTACATTCCCACAACGAGGTCTGATTTTAAAATTTGTGAGACGTGGGAGGGGCTCTTTGAGATGGAACCATCCACGTGTACTGCAGGCCTTTCCAGATGAAAGTAAAAAGAAACTGTCAATTCACATCAAGGGTCACATTGAGAAAGGCACCACCAAATCAACAGTGAAAACAGGGGAATAGGGGGACTGAGATTCAGGAGGGCATGGGGATTAAGGAGAGTTCGCAAACAGGAAGGATGGGAGGACTAATGCAGGGAACTAAAAGACAATAATGCCCTCAATAGCCTCTGGAGAGGGGATACCGTGAGACTGGAGGAAGAGGTTTAGAGGGATCAAATTGAATCTGGATTGCAGAGGCATCAAGAACCTTTTCAGCATCAGAAGAGTTAATTGCCCAGAGGGATGATGAGACTTCTTCCAGAGGTGGAGAAGAGCAGATTGAGACAGGGGCTGTCAGGCTATGAGGGGGGACATAGGGTGCTTTTCCGGAAGAGGGAGAGCTGGATGCTATTTTGGGGAGAGAACTCAATAGTAGTATCTGGAGAAAATCACAGCCCTAGAAGGTAGAGAGGTGCATCTTTTTATACTTTCATCAGAAATTACTCATAACAGCAACCACACCTTTCAAGCTCTATGTGAACACAAAGCAGCTTGAGCTGTGCTTGGCTGGGGGGGGGGGGGGGAGGGCGGGGATTTACTGGTCCTTTCCTTGAAAAAAGGATGAACAACATGATTAGCTTCCCTACTCCATGGTGCTTCTGCACCCTCAGGTACAGCCTTCAAACACTTTATAAATGCTAGCTATACTCTATAACATGAGAGCCATTCAATGGGTAAATTTCTGTGATATTAGATGTCCCTCTTACTTTCCCTGGTGTCAGGGCCATTCTATTTCTTATAGCCCTCCTTTTTAGTGCCTTCCCAGCTCTGACATTCTCTTCTCCATGGCAACTCCTAGCCTAGGCATTCTCTGTGTGTTCTCAGGTCTCTACAAGCCCTGACATTCCATGTTCTAAGGCCTCCCCCTCTTGTGACATGCCAGGCTTTGGAGTCTTCTGAGTATATGTAGTTTATTGAAAATTACCTGCTTATAAGTCATCATGGAAAATGTTCTCCACATCCAGAAAAAAGAATTGTGGATTATGAATGCAGATTGAACAATGTTTCTACTTTTGTTTTTGTTTTTTGAGGTTTTTCCCTTTTGTTCTGATTCTTCTTTCACAACATGACTAATGCAGAAATATGTTTAATGTGATTATATATGTATAACCTACATCAGATTGCTTTCTGTCTTGGGGATGGGGAAGGGAAGGGAGGGAAGGAGAAAAGTTTGTAACTAAAAATCTTATGAAAACAAATTTTGAAAACTATATTTACATGTAACTGGAAAATAATAAAATACTTTTATGATTTACAATAAAAAAGGAAAAAAAGAAAATGACCTGCTTATGTGTCTTAGCAATGGAGTGTTTTACACAGAGAAATGGAGGGCATTTCAAATGCTTAATTAAATCTTTAGTTTTAAAATAAAATAAAAACTCCTCATTCATGGTCAAGAATAGAAATATCATCTACTTGATGAAGGGACCAAATAAAATTTTTTATGAATCCTCAATTAAAAGTGGTCAAATCGACATTTGTTCCATTCCTTTTATCATTTTGGTGTTTCCAAAGCCACGTTTTAATTTAGAGGATCTTCACAATGTCAATATATCTTTTACTGAAGTAAATGTTGCCTATTATAATTATGTTTGATTGTTGTTTTAAAAATTATCCTATGGGGGGCAGCTAGGTGGAGCAGTGGATAAAGCACTGGCCCTGGATTCAGGAGGACCTGAGTTCAAATCTGGCCTCAGACACTTGACACTTACTAGCTGTGTGACCCTGGGCAAGTCACTTAATCCTCATTGCCCTGCAAAAAAAAAAAAAAATTATCCTATGGGGAGAAGGATCCCCTCTAGCCTCCGGGAGTCTATGGTGAGGCCTGCCACGTCCGGCCCCCTCGGGACCGAGTTACCCTGCATGGCTCCGCCAGGGCCGGCTCCCGTGCCTAGATAACGGTCCGTCCCCGCCCCACTCGGCGCAGCCCCCAGCGCCGGAGGAGGCCCAGGATGGACATTCCTCGGTATGAACCCGTGCCCGAGATTGGCGTTGGTGCCTATGGGACGGTATACAAGGCCCGCGACCCCCACAGCGGCCACTTCGTGGCCCTCAAGAGTGTGAAAGGCCCAACAGGAGGAGGAAGTGGGGGCGACCTGCCTGTCAGCACTGTCCGGGAGGTGGCCCTCCTGAGGAGGCTGGAGGCCTTCGAGCATCCCAATGTTGTCCAGCTGATGGATGTCTGTGTCACTGCCGGAACTGCCCGAGAGACCAAGGTGACCCTGATGTTTGAACACGTGGACCAAGATCTGAGGGCGTATCTGGACAAGGCCACTCCACCAGGGCTGCCCTTGGAGACCTTTAAGGACCTAATGAGACAGTTCTTAAGAGGCCTGGACTTTCTTCATGCCAACTGTATTGTCCACCGTGACCTGAAGCCAGAAAACATACTTGTGACCAGTAATGGAACAGTCAAGCTGGCTGACTTTGGCTTAGCCCGGATCTACAGCTGCCAGATGGCACTAACACCTGCGGTAGTCACACTCTGGTACCGGCCCCTGAGGTCCTCCTGCAGTCAGCATACGCAACACCTGTGGACATGTGGAGTGTTGGCAGCATCTTCGCAGAGAAGTTCCGTAGGAAGCCTCTCTTCTGTGGAAACTCTGAAGCTGACCAGTTAAGCAAAATCTTTGACCTGATCGGGCTCCCAGCAGAAGGTGATGTTTCTCTGCCCCGAGGAGCCTTTACTCCTTGCAGTCCCCAGCCTTTACAGTCTGTTATGCCTGAGCTGGAGGGACCTGGAGCACAACTGATACTGGAAATGCTGACCTTTAGCCCCCGCAAACGAATCTTTGCCTTCTGAGCTCTGCAACACACTTACCTACAGACAGCTGGGGAAGGGAATACAGAATGACCACTGGAGAGGCTGTATCCAGGACCAATACAGAAAAAGAAGAAGAGCTATTATTTCCCCTCCCCACGGACACTAGGATCACTCCTACTGCCACTGTGCTGTACAGCATCACAAGGCAGGAGGGAGAACATGATCCTCCACACACATACCTTTCCCAAATCCTTAACCATTTTAAACAAAATTTTCTACTGCCTTAATGACATTCCCCTACCACCAGTGGCCTTTGTGAGACATCCCTCTGCCCCACCCTAACCCCCTAGGTTTTTTTTTTTTGTGGGGGGGGGAGTGAAGGGGGATTATACAGGGAAAAAAAAAACACGAAGCTGGTCTTTTTTTTTTTTAATTATCCTATGCATGCCTAGACATTTGTACAATTGACACAAAAAATAAAACTTGAAACAATGTGTGTCCCCTGAGAGTTTTGTGATTTTCTAGGACCCCTCACAGATCTTCCTAATGGGGCCTTTTGTGCCTCTGGACTTAGAGCCCTGGGACTAGAGTCAGAAAGAGCTGCATTCCAGAATTCCCATAGCCACCTAACCAGGTATGTGACCCTGCGACATTTTTTTGAGCTTCCTGGACCTCACTGTCCTCTGCTCTAAAAGGAAGAATGATAACAGCAACTAGCTCAGCTGGCTGTAGTGAGGATCACATGAGCTCACAATTCAAAAGGCTTTGCCAACCTTAAAGCCATTCACAACTGCTACTTATTATTTAAGTCATGAGGATCCTTCCATCCCTAAAATTCATTGGATAAAAGGCCACTATGAATTATAATCTTCTACAGATGAAAGGGCCCTTCTGGTATTGACATTCCCCTATTTCAATACCTTGGCTGACTCTGATAGTCTTTTCACCATGGCACTTAAAATCCTAGATAAAATTTTTTCTCAGGCCTGGTCATGGGTCCCACCCTCTTGTGACTGGCTACAATTTGGGGCCTCTGTAGTCCATGTATGTTCTTTATTTCTTTTTTTTTTTGGTTTCTTTTCTTTTTTTTTCTTTTTTGTGTGTTCTTTATATGAAATGGGAAATTTTTGCTAATTGCCTGGAGTATGACTATACATATTGTGGTAGCACATTAATAATGGAATAAGAATTCAGAGAAACATGAAATGCTTTGTCTGACATGATGCACAGTACAGAACACAGAGTTCATGGAACAATGCACATGTTGACTACAGTAATATATATGAAGACAATAGAAAATAAAATTCAGGTTAAACACAATAACTAAAGTTGTGTCCAATCAATAAACAAATATTCTTCAATAATACACATCAAGCATTGTGCTAGACACTGAGGATATAAAGATAGAACAAAACAATACTTGTCTTTATATTTGTTCAGAATGACTGATACCAAAAAATTTACATACTATTTGTTTTTTCAATATTTAGAATGTTTTTTCCCAACAAATTACATGTAAAATACAAATTTTGACATCAATTTTTTAAAAACTGTGTTCCAAATTCTCTTCCTCCTCCTGCCCAAGAACTCAAGCAATTCAATATAAGCTATACATGAGTAGTCATGCAAAACATTTCCACATTAGCCAGGTTGTGAAAGAAAACAGACAAAAACAAAACTTCAGATAAAGGAACTAACAAAAAAATTATGCTTCAATTTGTATTCAGATACCATCAGTTCTCTCTCTGCAGATGGATTGCATTTTTCATAATGCCTTCAGAGTTTTCTTGGATCATTGCATTTCTGAACATAATCAAGTCATTTACAGCTTTATTTATTTTTTTATTGCTGTTATTTTGTATACTGTACATTTCACTTTGCATCAGCCCATGTAGGTTTTTCCAGGCTTTTCTGACAGCATCCTGCTCATCATTAGTTTTTATAGTAAACTACATTCATATAGTGCTTTCAAGAGACATTTCCTTACAATAAACACATAAGATTGATTATTGCAACAACAGTAATAGATAACATTTATATAGTACCTTATACCTGGCAATTTTTTTCACAATAGCCCAGTAAAGTACCATACATTTTATCATCTTCTTCATCATCAATCATCTATCTTCAATCATCATCAATCAACTATCATCCAACAATCCTAATCATCATCCTCAATTGTCCTGCTCACCAACCAATCCTCCTCTTCATCCAATCATCATCAATCAATCAATCCATCAACCAATCATCATCATCATCATCATCTTACATTATTCTTTCCTCTGCTTCAAAATTTTTCCAGTTACTATTCTTAACTGTTTCCCTCCATCCTATTTCCTCCCCATGATATTTATTCCATTTTCTATCTTCTTTTACCTGTTTCCTTCTCAAAAGTGTTTTGCCTATGACTGCCCCCTCCCCAACTCTGCCCTTCCTTCTTTCACCCCTCTCTCCTTATCTCCTTCAACTGCTACTTTCCTGCAGAGTTAGATAGATTACTCCATCCAATTGAGTGTGTATGTTGTTCCCTCCTTGAGCCCATTCTCATGAGTATAAGGTCTTTGAGCCAGTTCTGATGAGTGTAAGGCTCATTCACTGCCCCATTCCTTCCTCTTCATTTCTATTTTCCTGTTTACCTTTTTTTTGCGGGGCAATGTGTCTGAGGTTGGATTTGAACTCGGGTCCTCCTGAATCCAGGACCAGTGCTCTATCCACTGCAGCACCAAGCTGCCCCCCATTTACCTTTTTATGGTTCTCTAGGGTCTTGTATTTGAAAGTCACATTTTCTAGTTCAGTTTATGTCTTTTCATTACGAATGCCTAAAAGTCCTCTTTTTCATTGAAGTACCATTTTCCCCGGAAAGATTATACTCAGCTTTGCTGGGTAGGTGATTCTTGATTGTAATCCCAGTTCTTTGCCCTCTGGAATGCCATATTCCATGCCCTCTGATCCTTTAATGTAGAAACTGCTAGATCTTGTGCTATCCTGACTGTAGCTCCACAGTACTTGAATTGTTTATTTCTGGCTGCTTGCAATATTTTCTCCTTGACCTGGGAGCTCTGGAATTTGGCTATAATATTCCTGGAAGTTTTTATTTTGAGATTTCTTCCAAGAGATGATTAGTGGATTCTTTCCATTTCCATTTTACCTTCTGTTTCTAGAATATCAAGGAAATTTTCCCTCACAATCTCTTGGAAGATGATGTCTAAGCTCTTTTTTTAGTCATGGTTTTCAGGTAGTCCAAAAATTTTCAAATTATCTCTCCTTATATATTTTCCAGTTCAATTGTTTTTCCAAGAAGATATTTCACATTGCCTTCTATTTTTTGTTCATTTGGATTTACTTTATTGTGTCTTGGTTTGTCATAATGTCACTAGCTTTGATTTGTTCAATCCTAATTCTTAGGCAATTAATTTTCTTCAGAGAGCTTTTGTATCTCCTTTTCCATTTTGGTTCTCAAGATGTTGACTTTTTCCCATGACTTTCCTGCATCACTCACTTTTTCCTCTATATCTCTTACTTTTTCTTCAAAGTCCTTTTTGGGGGCTTCTTTGGCCTGAGACCAATTCACATTTTTCTTGGAAGCTTTGGATCTAGGATCTGTGGCATTGCTATACTCTTCTGAGGGTGCACCTTGATCTTCCTTGTCACTAAAGAAACTTTCTATGGTCTGCATCTTTCTCTGTCTGCTCATTTGGCACTCCTATTTGTTGACTTTTAACTCCTTCTTAAAGTGGGGCACTGCTTTCAGGATGCACTGTCCCAAGCATCAGTGGGTACAAGGTAGTATGATTTATGGATGGGCAGGTTCTTCACTCACCTGGCCTGTGCTCCGGTCTGTAAATAATCCCAATTCTACTTGCTATTCAACCAGCCAACAAAATTACATTTGCTGTGGTTGATAGCTCTGGCCAGCCTGTGCCCCTCCCCCACCTGGGCCCGCCACTCAACATTGTTTTTTGGTTGTCAGCTGGGGTAGAAAAACCAAATTCCACCTCAGCTCCAGCAGAGATCCCTATGCTCTCCCTCCGGCCAACCGCTCAATCCTCTCACCAGACCGTGAGCTTAGTTCTAGAAGATGCTGATGCTGCAACAGATTTAGGGGCTCCAGGGATCATTTTTTCTGTTGTGGCCTGCCTGGGGCTGGATCTGTGTTGACAAGAGCACAGATTTGGGCTCCACTTTCAATTCAGCAAAGCAACCCCCTCCTGTCAACCTTCTAATCTGTCTTTGGCTGGAAAATTATTTCAGCCTGTCCTTTTTTGGGTTCTGCTGCTCTAGGAATTGTTTTATGTCAGTATTTGAAGTTTTTTGATTGATATGAGAGCTTACTGCCATTCCTCTGTCATCAGGTCTAGGCATTTTTCCTAGATGTCCCCAGTACCCAGCACATTTTCCCAAGAAGGAGAGGCGAGGGCAAGTGGCTTGTTCAAGAGTGTCTCCAGCACAAGAGAGAGAAAAGGGTCAATGTATTTTCTAATCAATTCTCTGCTTTTGGTTCATAGCAAGACTGTGATTTAAAGTACAGAGACATGCCCTTTCCATTGTTGTCAAATGAAGCCTTTTGTACTAAAATAAATACCCTGAATTCCCTGCACAGAAAAGAAATATCAATACTGGACTTACCTGATTTTAAGAAACTGTCTGGGAGTTTTTAAGAATTCCCAAATTTGCCCCTGATAGATTGAGAGATCTTCTACACCTTTGACTTTTTAATCTGTATTTCCTCTTTCCTGAGGTTTAACAATATCACCTGAATGTTAATAGTTTTTTAATAAAATCTGCTTATCATACCCTAATTATATTTAGTTATTGTAAAAAGGAACCTATCCCTGCCTTTACATTGTGTTAATTAAAAGAAAAAAATGTCAAAATATCAGAATTCATTGAATATATATATTTTTTAATTTCTAGGACATGCCCCCTCCGCAACCCTCCCCCAGCCCTTAGGACAGAGTCATCAGTGGCTCAGGGCTTAAAGCCATGTTAGAAAGGGCTGCATTTAGACCCACACTCAGATACAGACTATGTTTGGGGCCCTGGGCCATTCCCTGGAGCTTTGTGACCCTCACCGTCCTCTCCTCTAACATGAGGAGTGATAGTGGCAGCCAGCTGACTGCTTTCTGATGAGGATAACAGGAGCTTTTCCATCCTCTTCTGGGATGTTAGAGGTCACTCTGACTTCCCTAGTGTCAGGGCTCTTCTCCCTCTGATAGCCCTCCATACAGGTCCCTCCCAGCATTCTCTTCTCCATGGCAACTCCTAGCCTAGACATTCTCTGTGTGTTCCCAGGTGTATACAAGCCCTGACATTCCATGTTCTAAGGCGTCCCCCTCTTGCAACGTGCCAGGCTTTGGGATCTTCTGTGTCTTAGCAATGTAGTGGTTTACAAGGAAAAATGGAGGCCCTTTCAAATCTTCTCCAACGGTGTTTTGAATTAACCAAATACTGGGGATAGGGCCTCTGGTCTGGGGGGCCTGAGACTGAGGTTGCTATTGGGGTTGGGGGAAGGGGTACCTGGGGCTACAGAGAGGACTTGGGCAGACCTTATTTTTCTTGGGGACCCTGGAGCAGGCTAGGAGTCTGTTGGTGTAACAATGACTGTTGTTGTTTGTGCTTCATTCTCAAAGAGGACCATGGCATCAGGAGGTGATGTCATACCTTGAAGTGAATTATATCCAAGTGAAGGAGAGCTGTACAAAGTCATCAACCTCACTCTCTCCTCTAAAGCCATTTGGGTCCAGTGAGAAGATATACATGAGGAGGACTAAAGATGGCCCTGGATACCCTTGGCCTTTTTAATCTAAGGCCTTTCATAAGTATCAGGTTGACTTAGGCAACAGACACAAGTGGTTGTGGAGGTGGTGGAGAATGGGTCTCCTGGGGAGGTTGAAGCTGGAGATGAGGTTACTAGGGCATTAGTAGTTATGCTGGGGTCTGTCAAGAATGCTTCTGGGGAGGGGGCAGCTAGGTGGTGCAGTGGATAAAGCACTGGCCCTGGATTCAGGAGTACCTAAATTCAAATCCAGCCTCAGACACTTCACACTTTATAGCGGTGTGACCCTGGGCAAGTCACTTAACCCCCATTGCCCCACAAAAAAAAAAAAAAAGAAATAGTTAGATTTATCGGGGCAGCTAGGTGGCACAGTGGATAGAGCACCGGCCCTGGAGTCAGGAGTACCTGAGTTCAAATCCGACCTCAGACACTTAACACTTACCAGCTGTGTGACCTTAGGCAAGTCACTTAACCCCCATTGCCTCACTAAAAAAGAAAAAAATGCTTCCGGGGCTGCTTCTGGGGCTAACCAAGGGGCCACTTGAGGCAGCTTCAGGCCCTGGGGAATCCAGGGAAGTTGGTGTCCTAGGAGGTGCATCAGGGTTGGCCACAGCCCCCTTCCAGGTCTATGCTCTTCTCACTCTCTCTTGGGCAACATACTTTGGACTTAAATTTGTACTGCACCATCACCTCGACACATGGGTCCTTAGGCATCTTGGGCCTTTGGAATATCAGCACATGTTCCCTTCCTGGGACAGTGGCAGGTCAGTGACCAGCTTATATGGGTATTTGGCACAAGTTGTTGTTAAGAGCATCACCTGGGTTACCTTCTTCACTGGGAGCTGCTGCCTCCCTGGCTCTCCCCAACAGTATGGCTGATTTTGGAGGGGCTCTTCATAGACACACCCCTCTCATACAATAGTGAAATAAATGGACCCCACCTCACAGAGCATGGCATGCATCCAGCCTGTGAGAAAGGGCAGGGAAGATTTGGCCCCAGATCATAACATGAACTTGGACAGACTTCCAGAGATAGTAGAGGACAGAAGAGCCTGGCCTACTGTGGTCTATGGGTTCAGGAAGAATCAGACTCAACTGAACAACTAAGCTGGGGAAGGAACAGTTTAGTAATGTTTAAACTCCAGGCAAGGTTAACCATCAAACATGAGAGTTTGAACCTATTATTGAGTTTTAGGGCAGCTTGAAGAGGCCAGACATCATGAGACTCAACATGAGTGTGAGTAGAAATTACACTGGTTTTTGGGTAGATGTTTGGTGGAAGAAGGGGCAGGGGTGGAGGTGTTCCCTAAAATCTTAGCTTTCTTGACACATTATAGCCCCAAAGTTTTATCATTAATGTAAAGTATGTTTAAATGCCTATGTACACACATATATTTGTATACATACACACATTTTTTCCCTATAAAGATCATATACTGGAATAAATGTAATATTTCCACTTTATCAAAATTGAGTAAGATGATAGTTTCTAGGTATATATTTAAGGTCCACTTCAATATTTCATGAGGTTCTATTTTGGCTCCTGCATGTAAATTATGCTGAAATTATAATGTGGGATTGCACTTCAAGACATGTGCTGTCCTTGGTAACTTTTTTTCTGTTTAGAATTTTATTTTCCAAATTATATATAAAAACAAATTTTGACATCAAGTTTTAAAACTTTGTGTTCCAGGGGCAGCTAGGTGGCGCAGTGGATAGAGCATTCAGGAGGACCTGAGTTCAAATATGTCCTCAGACACTTGACACTTACTAGCTGTGTGACCCTGGGCAAGTCACTTAACCCCAATTGCCTCACCAAAAAAGAAAAAAACACCTTTGTGTTCCAACTTCTCTTCCACCCTCCCTTCAATACCTCACCCCCAAGAACGCAGGCAATTCTATATAAGTTATACATAAGTAGTCATGGAAAATATCTCCACATTAGCTAGGTTGTGAGAGAAAACAGATTAAAAACAAAACTTCAGATTAAGGAACTGTCAAAACATTATGCTTCAATCTGTTTTCAGATACCATCAGTTCTTTCTCTGTAGATGGGTTGCAATTTTCATAAATCCTTCAGAATTATATTGGATCATTACCTTGCTGAAAATAACCATGTACTTCCCAGCAGATCATACATTGCTGTTATTTTGTATACAGTACATTTCACTCTGCTTCAGTTCATGTAGGTCTTTCCATGATTTTCTGATAGCATCCTGTTCATCATAACTTTTATATAGTACCTTAAACTTGACAATTTTCTTCAAAATAGCCCAGCAAAGTAGATACCCTATATTTTGCCATTATAATCAATCATCATAACTGTTTCCCTCCATCCTATTCCCTTCTCATGATATTTACTCTATTTTCTATCTTCTTTTTACCCTATTCCTCCTCAAAAGTGTTTTGCTTCTGACTGTCCCTTCCCCTGCTCTGCCCTCCCTTCTTATTCTCTACCTTCCCTCCTTATCTTCTTCCCCTCCTACTTTCCTGCAGGGTTAAATAGATTACTCCTCCCAAGTGGGTGTGTATGTTATTCCCTCCTTGACCCAACTCTGATGAGACCATGGTCTTGAGCTAATTCTGTGTTCTAAATTTTCTTCCTCCTTCCCTCTCCAACCTTCCCTATGAAATCAAGCAATTCAATAGAAGTCATACATGTGCAGTTATGCAGAACATCACCTTCCTCGTAAGTGTTTTGCTTTTTACCGCTCCCTCCCCCAATCTGCCCTTCCTTCCTACTCCTCTTCTCCCCACCCCCGACCTTATCTCCTTCCCCTCCCACTTTTATGTTATTTCCTCTTTGAGCCAATTCTGATGATAGTAAGGTTAGCTCATTCCCCCACCACTTTGCCCCTCTTCCCCTCCCCTCCATTAGATTTTTCTTCTTTCATTTATGTGAGCTACTTTTCCCCAGTCTACTTCTCCCTTTCCCTTTCTTCCAGTGTATTCCTCTTACCCCTTAACTTTATTTTATAGATGTCATCATGGGTTAGCTAGGTGGCACAGTGGACAAAGAACCAGCTCTGGACCCAGGAGGCCCTGAGCCCAAATACGGCCCCAGATATAAGCCACCCCACCCTGCCTGCCCCACAAAAAACAAGAATAAACAAAAAATAAATTCTTTAAAGATATCCCTTCATATTCAATTTACACCCGTGTCCTCTGTCTAAGTGCATTCCTTTGAGCTACCCTAATACTGAGAAAGTTCTTATGAGTTAGAAGTATTATCTTCCCATGTAGGAATGTAAACAGTTTAACCTTTTAATGTCCCTCATGATTTATTTTTCCTGGTTACCTTTATATGCTTCTCCAGGGTTTTGTATTCAAAAGTCAAATTTTCTATTCAGCTCAGGTCTTTTCATCACAAATGCCTCAAAGTCCTCTTTTTCATTTAAATCCCAGTTTTTTCCTCTGAAAGATTATACTCAGTTTTGCTGGGTACATGATTCTTGGCTGTAGTCCCAGTTCCTTTGCCCCCTGGAATATCATATTCCATGTGCTCCAGTACTTTAATGTAGATGCTGCTAGATCTTGTTTTATCCTTATTGGAGCTCCCTAGTATTTGAATTCCTTTTTTTCTAGCTGCTTGCAATATTTTCTCCTTGACCTGGGAGCTCTGGAATTTGGCTATAATATTCCTGGAGGTTTTCCTTTTGGGATCTCTTTCAGCAGGTGATCAGTGGATTCTTTCAATTTCTATTTTACCTTCTGTTTCTAGAATATCAGGGCAATTTCCCTGAGAATTTCTTGGAAGATGATGTCTAAGCTCTTTCCTTGATCATGGATTTCAGGTAGTCCAATGATTTTCAAATGATCTCTCCTGGATCTATTTTCCAGGTCAGCTGTTTTTCCAAGAAGATATTTCAAATTCCCTCTATTTTTTCATTCAACTGGATTTTCTTTACTGTGTCTTGATTTCTCATAAAATCAGTAGCTTCCATCTGTTCAATCCTAATTCTTAGGCAATTATTTTCTTCAGACAGCTTTTGTTATCTCCTTTTCCATTTGGCTTTTCAAGTTGTTGACTTTTCCTCATGACTTTCCTGCATCACTCCCATTTCTCTTTCCATTCTTTCCTCCCTCTCTCTAAATCTTCCTTCTATCTCTCCTACTTTCTTTTCAGAGTCCCTTTTGAGATCTTTCATGACCAGAGATGAATTCATATTTTTCTTGGAAGCTTTGGATGTAGGTGCCTTGATGTTGTTATCCTATATTGAGGGTGCACTTTGCTTTCCTTTGTTGCTAAAGAAACTTTCTATAGTTCTCAACTTTCTTTGCTTGCCGCCTTTTTAGTTATTTCTCCCAGACTAATAAGAAAGGAGATTAACAGCCTCTTTTTTGCAAACAAACCAGGTTTTATTAAAGGGAAAAAAAATTGCAACACAGGTGAAGTTAATAAAGCCAGGGACAACGAGGAATGGAATAGGGGAAGAGAAAACGAATAAGCTCCCTTGCTCTAGCAAAGACTGACTCATACCCCAAACTTGCTTGCTGCTCAGCTAGCTCAAAGAACTGGCCTCACTTCCACTCACCATCACCTGTGGCCCATAGTTTTTCAATGAGAATCATCTGTGCAGTCTCTCTCTGGTTTGCTCTGAAGCCCTCTCTCACAGTTCCTCCCCCCCCCTTTTTGCCTCTCCTACAGGAAGGGGAGGTCCTTAGCCATGCTGAGTCTCCAATTGGTTCAACACACCCTCTGGGCTGTCCCCATTATAATTTGGCCAGGCCCATGTGGGTGTAGGTGAACTGCTAGAGGAGGCTTAGATACGAATTTGTTCTTTTCTATAATCTCTTCAAGTACAAACCCATATTCTCTTAGGCTTTTTCAAGATTACATCTTTTCAGTCCGACTATAATGAAGCAAAGATGGGGTGATGGAAACCCCAACTCACAATTAATTTCTTACATTGCTCATCTTGCATTCTTTTATTTGACTTTTAACTTCCTTTTACAGTGGGGCCCTACACCGAAGCTACACTGTCCCAAGCTTTAGAGGGTCCCAGGTGTTTCAGTTGGAGGGAGGGCAGGTTTTTCTCTCACTTGGCTTGTTCTCTGGTCTGAAGATAACCTCAAGCCAACTTGCTAATTAACTAGCTAGAAAAACTTTTTGTTCTGTGGTTCTTAGCTCTGATGATCCTGTGCCCCTCTCCCCACCTGGGCCTCCCATTTCTCAAGATTTCTTCTTGGTTCCCTGCTGGTTATAGGATAGATGAATTCCTCCTTAGGTCCTACAGACACCCTTTATTCCCCCTACTACCCACCCCGGCCAGCCATTCAGCCCTCTCGCCTGACCATAAGCTTAGTTCCAGAAGACGCTGGTTCTGCAGCTGATTTGGATGCTCGGGGGTAAATTTCTCTGGTGCAGTCTGCCTGGGGACTGTGTTGGTGTGATCATGGGGTTGTACTCTTCTTGCAGGCCAGAAAAGCCCCTTTTAAGCTGTCTTTAGATGGAAAAATAATCTCAACCTGTCTTTTTTGTGTGGATTTTGCTGCTCCAGGGGTTGTTTTATTGCTGTTTTGGGGGTCAACACTCATTATTATTAAGCAGCTAGTTTGGGCAGTGGATAGAGTGTGAGGCTTTCAGGCTTCTTTCACCTTACTCATTAACTTATTTTTGAGAAATGATATGTGTTTAATGGATCTTTTGATTCTGCACGTTTGCCCATTAGAAAGCAGCTGACAATGGGCAAAATAGTGCTATGTAAAGGCTTTGGGGGTCACTTGGTCATGGTGGTCTTTTTGGTATAAGGCACCTGAGTGACAGAAAGTGTAATGTTGCATGCCCAGGACAGTTACTTTGAATGGCTCCTACACTGTAAAAAATTTTCTTTTTGTTTATAGTTTTTATGTTAAGAAAATGATTCTGTTAACATGATTCTGCTGTGTAACAAATCCAGTTCCGAGGTTTGTCTACCAAAGTATGGATATCATTTCTGGAAACATCGGTCTTCCTGATTAAAATATTTTTGTAAAAGCAGCAAGTCATTCTTCAAATTAACCATAGTTTTACAAAGTTTGAATTGTAATGTGCATTATCCATTGAAGTTATCCTATTTTTCAGTGTGTAAATCTTTTGAGATGAGACACATTTCACTCTTCTGGAGGGATAAAGGTAAATATTTTCATTCCATTTAGCTAAAGAAAATGGAGAGGTGTATATGAGACAACTCTCAGGCCATAAGGAAAGCACCTGCACATTGAGATTAGAACACAATGGTTAATAAAGTGGGAAAGCTCTCTGTTCTCCTATACCCCAGAATTCCCTTATATAAAGGCCCCCAATGTGACTAAGGAATTCTGAGACATTCCCAGTTTGAGTCCTTCTTTGACTAGGAGTGTAAGAAGGACATTTCTGCAGGACATGCTCCACTCCCATCCCTCAGGATTGTTTCTCAGGTACAGCTCCAGGAGTTTTGGAGTGAGGGTCTCAGCTCTTTGTTGGTATAGAGCTGGAGCATGGGATCCAATGAGAACTGGAACTCAGGAGGGTTGGTGCTTTTCTGGTTGCTGGGGACAAATTGTTGTTGCTGTTGTTGTTGTTGTTGTTGAGTTGTGTCCACGTTGACTTTGTTCATGGAGTTTTCTTGGCAAAGCGGTTGGCCATTTCCTACTCTACTGTGTCTCCTTTTGATAGATGAGGAACTGAGGCAAATAAGGGTTAAGTGACTTGCCCAGGGTCACACAGCTAGCAAGTTTCCCAGCTGCATCTGAACTCAGATCTTCTTGACTCCAGTCTCAGTGCTCTATCCACTGTACCACCAGCTGCCCCATAGAGACTGATAGAATCCTCAGAACTAATGGTGATTAGGAAGATCCTTTGTCTCTGACCATGGCTTGCCATACAACTTACCATTAGAGAGCATGGTTAGAATCAGGAGCCAACTCGTATCCAGAACAGTGATGCAACTGTCCTTACATGTCCTTGGTTCCCTTTTGTAATGACCTGGGCCGCCAATCTTTGCTGCCACTGCATGACCTTCCTTCCTCTTTCACTCTCCCAGCTCCTTGTTAGGGACCTATTTTCATAGGAACAGTTTTGAAAATGTTTTTACATATGGGTCATTTTCCTTCTAATTAGGATGCTTCACTTATTCCCTGAATTGTTACATATGTTCAATTTCCAAGTATAAACAAAACATATATATATATATATATATATATATATATATATATATATATATATATATATATATATATATATATTGCTCTCCCATTACTTCTTTGTTTTGAGTAAAGTTTGTTTGGATCAAGATTCTTAGCCACAGCTAGGTGGTGCAGTGGATAGAGCACTGGCCCTGGAGCCAATAGGATCTGAGTTCAAATCCGGCCTCAGACACTTAACACTTACTAGCTGTGTGACCCTAGGCAAGTCACTTAACCCCAATTGCCTCACCAAAAAAAAAAAAAAAGGTTTTGGGAGCAAACATTACTAATAACAATCTACAGAATAAACCCAGTGAAATCAACACCATTTCTATTTAATAATTTTAAACTTAGAAAAAAGAAGACCTAGGTTGGTATTCTTCCCCGTTGTAGAGACTTTGTCACATCTCCCTTCACTTAGCAATAAACATAGCTTTGGCACAGTCAATTCAGAAGGGAGAAAGTGGGAGGTGGGCACTGAAAACATGCTACTCTCTGTGTGGGGCTACTCAATTTAGTGAGAAAAACACCAAGATATCAAGAGGAAAATAAAAGGAATTAATGAAAAAAAAGTCAGTGATGAGAGAAAAATCAGAAACAAGGGCATTCAATAACCCAGTGTTTACTAAATATTCCTTATTTGAGAATAATTGCTAGGAAAACTAAATTCTCTGAGAGAAATTAGGCTTAGACCCAGAATTTCTACTTTCTTCGACAAGAAATCCTAAATAGATAGAATCTTTTCTTTTTTCTTTTTTTTTTTTTTTTTTTTTTTGCTGGGCAATGGGGGTTAAGTAACTTGCCCAGGGTCACACAGCTAGTAAGTCAAGTGTCTGAGGCCGGATTTGAACTCAGGTACTCCTAAATCCAAGGTCGGTGCTTTATCTACTGCGCCACCTAGCCGCCCCAATAGTTAGAATCTTAATAGTGAAGATCATCAAATAAAAAATTACAATAAAGAAAGGTCACATATCTTTCACAGCTATGGGTAGAAGTAGCCTCAACCAAAGAAGGGCTAGATAATAGATAATTTTGATTACATGAAACTGAAATACTTCTCTACAAAAAAAAAGAAATCAATGCATCTCAGAGAAGGAGGGAAGTGATCAAATGAGGGGAAACCCCTTACATCAGATATCCCAGATAAGTATTTAGTTTTGAAGATATGTAACTAACACTTAGGCAAAGATAAAAAAGTAATAAAGTTACTGATAAGAATTCCCAAAATATCTGTAATAGCAAAACAAAATCTTTCCCCACCAATTTCAGAATGGTTAGTTCAAATCATGTAATATTACTATGTGGACACAAACAGTGAACTTGATAAATACATAGAAACAAAAAGATTTACCCTATCAGATGAAGCTTGAAGTAAACAAAACACATAAAAGAACATAAAGAAAAATTAAATCCAATAATGTAAATGGAAAGAATAACAACAAAATAATAAAAATGAATGTTGCAAAAATCATATTTTCCTGGCATGATTCCAAAGAAGAGATGCAAGAAGACACTCTCTCCCTCCTCTTTTGCAGATGTGGCAGATCCACTATTGTGGTACAGTACAAATATGTTCAGACATTTTGGTTGTATTGATGTATATTGTAGAATTTTATTTTTATTTAAAAAAATGTTCATTGGTATGTCTGCAATGGAGGTGGAAAGAGAAGTGATAAAGGCTCAGAAAAGGGCCTCTTTCCCTTCATCTCAATAATGAGCATCATACCTGCACTTTGCAGTTTGGAACTAGGATCAGAGCGCTTAAAGGGATCTTGTGACAATGAAGAGGGGCATATGAAAGGTTCTTTGTAATCCTTGAAGCACATGTGATCTGCAGAGCATTCCTTAACCTTCAAAGATTCTCTTGGGAAAGTCAAGATTTCAGGCATGTATTTGGCCTAAGGACAGACTTATGGATACCTGGCTAGGAGATGACCATTGAGTCCTAGAATTAAATGATGGATTCTATGTTTGTTTCTTCTCCCGACTCAATTATTGTAGCCACAGCTGCTTTGCATATCCTCTTTTTCATCCTGCTATGCAGTTAGTTTCCATCTCTCTCTATTTCTCTCTCTCTTTCTCTCTCTCTCTTTCTGTCTCTCTCTCCCCCCATGTCTCTCAATATACACACACACACATACATATATACCTAGATATACACACACAAAGACATACATGCATATGTATATGTGTATATATACATACATACATACATGAGATATGCATATATGAGATTCAGGATATGTTTGCTATCTCTCATTAGATTGCAGTACCTAGGGATTTAGGTCTGTGCCCAGTTGTTTGCTCAGAGCAAAGAGGGAAAGAAGCTCCCTCCTCCTCTTGGCTGAAGAATCATTGTAATACCTACCTATTAAGGAGCTAGCATCAAGGCCAGTGACTCAGGATAGATGATTTCCTTGGTAACAGACAAGTCACCATGACAACCAGAGGTAGGGCCCAGCTAATACAGCTTTCAACAACACAATTCTTCCTCAGCAAGGCCTCACAGCTAAAGAGTAGGGCTGCAACCCATACTGAGATGCTATACTCCTCCAAAGACTTTGCCTGCATTTCCCTGTCCCCCATTGCCCCAAGACAAAGAAAACAAAATTAGAATGTGCTAAAATATCACAAGAGCATATTAATCCTTGGAGCACTCCCTGAGCATTGTTTTCCCCCCAGCTTCCACATTCCCAGGTGGGAGGGATGCATCATCTGATTTGGGAGTAAATGACTAAGACCTAGGTTGGTATTCTTCCCTGTTGTAGAGACTTTGTCACATCTCCCTTCAGTTAGCAATAAACATAGGTTCTGCAAGTCAATTCAGAAGGGAGAATGTGGGAGGTGGGCACTGAAAACATGCTACACAATGTTTGGGGACAGTCCTAGTTTAGAGAGCCCCAGGATTGCAGAGACTCTGCTCAGGTTATTCTCTAGACCTTCCCGACTCTGGGTCTTCAATGACAATAACATATGGTAGATGTTAATTTAACCAAGACATAGAAGGAAAACTGTGCTAAAGAAGGACCTGGGTACAATGCTAGGCTTCCCACCCCCCATCCCAGTGCTCAAGACAATGCCTGAAACATTGTAGGTGTATATGAACAGTTCTTGATTGCTTGATTTAAGTCTAAAACCAGAGGCCTTTCCTCTATGTAACAATGAATGAGTGGAATTTTCAGGGTGAGAGGAACCCCAATTATTGTGGGGATGGCTAGACACAGTGGTGTAAATGAATGTCCATTTACTCACCAATGTGGTGAGAGGTGGGGGAAGGGATTCCCAAATTGTAAGGATTAAGTCCCCAACAGCATGATTTCTGCAAATCAGGAGGGTTATGACTGAGACAGGTGTAGAATGAAGCATCTACTAGCTGTGTGACCTCACCTTGGCCCCATGGCCATCCTGAAACCAATATTCTTTCTAGGCAGGACATGTCCCTTCTTTGGGCCTGTATCCCTTCATCGGGGCAATTAACCTTTTACTTATACTCTCTTCCTCAGAATTAGGGTGAGAACCCTCCCAGAGACTTTTGAAGAATGAATGTATTGTGCGAATGTTGAATTACAATCCAGAAAGCATTTGTGGTCTGCAGAACATTCCTTAACTTTCAGACATTCTCTTGGAAAATTCAACATTTCAGGCAAAAGTTCAGGACAATGGACTAATTTATGGGCACCTGCTTAAGAGGTGATGACTGCATACTGGAATGGAATGATGGATGGCAGGATTCTTATTCCTTCTGACTCAGATCCTGTAGCCAGAACTATATGTATGTATGTATTAAGTTTTGGAAATTTTCATTATCTCCTCTTACACTGTACTCTGTAAAAATTTAACTCCACTTTCAGTTGGATACTCAGAGCAAAGTGGGGAATGACCCCCCTTTTCCTCATGGCTGAGAGATCATCATGACACAGGCCCAATGGGGAACTAATATAAGGGCCAGGAATTCAGGATTTCAGATTTCCTTGGTAACAGACAAGTCACCATGGCAACCGATGATGAGCTGCCCCTCATACTTCTTTCATGGACATTAGTTCTTCCTCACCAGGGCCTCAGAGCCTGAAGACTGGGGGTGATGCCTTGGGCTCCTATTGGCATCCTATCATCTTATAAAGACTTTGCCAGCATCCCTGACCCTCATTCTGACAAAGAAGAGAGAATTCAAATATGGTCAAATTGAGATGAATTGACCCAGGGGTTGGAAAGTAATTCTTTTGTTTTTTGTTTTTTGTTTTTTGTTTTTTGTTTTTTGTTTTTTGTTTTTTGCGGGGCAATGGGGGTTAAGTGACTTGCCTAGGGTTACACAGCTAGTAAGTGTCAAGTGTCTGAGGCCAGATTTGAACTCAGGTCCTCCTGAATCCAGGGCCGGTGCTTTATCCACTGCACCACCTAAGCCACCCCAGGAAAGTAATTCTTAAAGAACTCCCTTGTCAATCTTACCTCACCAGCCTCTTTATTCCTAGAAGGGAGGAATGTACCATCTGACCTGTGGGTTGCTGTTGGTGACCTATATTGAATTTCCCCCCACCATAGAAATTTTGTCACATCTCCTTTCAATTAGCAATAGACAGAACTTCACAGTCCCTTCAGAAGGAATAAAATAGGAGGTAGGCATTGAAAACCTGCTAACTTCTGTCTGGAACCAGCCCTAGGTGAGGGAGCTCCAGGATTGCAGAGACTGCTTAGGTTACACTCTAGAACTTCCTTCCTCTGAGATGACAATTTTCATTAAATATGCTAATTCAGCCAAAATACAGAAGGAAAGCAGGAATAAGGGAAGAATTGAACAGGAGGTCATGCCAACTGCCTCCCAATTTCAGCACCTTGGACAGGGTCTGGCAGGTGCTTAATAAATGTTTATTGATTGGTTGATTCCCTCAGTGAATGAGTGGAATTTGCAGGAAGAGAGATCTAGTGATTGGGATAAGTACAATTTCTGTGCTCCTCAATTCACACTTCCCTGGCAGACACCTATTGTGCTAACATGAAGAGTCAACCTTGTGGACCAGCTTTACTGTTTCCTAAATCTGAACCCATCTAGTGTCAAGGAATTAAGTTTCTCAGGAAATTTATAGGCCACCAGCCGATTCTGATTTCTACCAGCATGTGGGAATAAAATTGGTAAGCTTCCTGTGCAAGAGAAAACCCTGGGCTCTGCCTGAGCCTAGACCTGTGGGATGGGCTGAATTGAGCTGTCTCCACTTGCCATCCTAGCTTCCTAGATCAGACCAATGGTATCTATTTCTGTAATGGCTCATAGGTATGAAAATCCCAGACATTTTCAAAAAATAAATCTATTGGATTTTTTGATGAGGAATTGTTTTATCCACTGTATCTATATCCCCAGAGCATAAAGCAGTGGCAGGTGGTATATAAGTGCTTGTTGACTGTTTAGTTTGGATTTGATGGCATTATTCAAATAGTTAGCAGCACCTATCCAAGGGAGGTTGAGATTGCAGAAGCTGTTAAAACTCCCTTTAGATATATTCCAAAATCCACTTTGGGTGATACAGTTCCATTCATGAATCACTTTCTTTTCTTTTCTTCTTTTGTATATCCATATTGATTATTTTTTTAAAAGGAAGAAAAATAAAGTAAAAACATTATGTTTCAATCTTGACTCAGAGTTTTTCTATTCTCTCTGGATGTAGATAACATTTCTCATCATGGGTCCTTTGAAATTGTCTCAGATCATTGCCTTAATTAGAATAGCTAAGTCTTTCACAAGAAATCATCATTATAATATTGCTCATACTGTATATGTTGTTCTCCCTGTTCTGCTCATTTCACTTTGTATCAGTTCATTTAAGTCTTCCTGTTTTTTTTTTCTGAAACCATCCCATACATCAGTTTTTATAGCACAGTAGTATTCCATCACCATTATATAATGTAACTTGTTCAGTCATTCCTTAAAATTAATGGGCATTCCCTCAATTTCAAGTTCCTTGTCACCACAAAAAGAACATATATATGTATATGTGTGTATCTATATCTATATCTGTATCTGTATCTATATCTATGTCTATATCTATATCTATAT
This sequence comes from Dromiciops gliroides, assembly GCF_019393635.1. NCBI lineage: Eukaryota > Metazoa > Chordata > Mammalia > Microbiotheria > Microbiotheriidae > Dromiciops > Dromiciops gliroides. The sequence goes on along the minus strand of NC_057867.1, from coordinate 17,285,532 downwards.
CTATAGTCCTTTCCATTTTTCTTTGATCTGCTTGGGATACAGACCTACAAGTGGTTTTGCTGAGTCAAAGGGTATGCAGTTTTATAGCTTTTTGGCTATAGTTCCAAATTGTCCTCCTGAATGGTTGGACCTGTTCACAGGTCTACAAACACTGAATTAGTGTTTTTTTTTTTCCAAATCACTTCTAAAATTTGTTATTTTGCTTTTCTATCATGTTATCCAATCTGAAAGGCATTGAAAGGTAGGAGGTGGTACCTCGGGGTTGTTTTTATTTTGGTCATTGATTAAAGCCTTTCAGGCAAATTCAAGGTTATTCTGGATAAGATCAACTAACCTTTAGTTAGATATGCCTTCCTCTTCTAGTACATAAAGACGGACACACCATGCTTTGCTCAACACAGGTGAGTTACATATAGAGACTTCTCCCTGTACTTCCTTAAAACATGAAGAAAGATATGGTTGCCTCCAATTTTGATAAGGATGTCCCATGGGCATCTCAAAGTCTACATGTTTACAAGAGAAGTCATTATATTTCCCCTCAACCACATGCCTCTTCAGAACTTCACTATTATTGTCAGGGACAGTGTAACCCTCTAAGTCCACTGGGCTGACACCTAAAAGTCTTTCTTGGGACCAAGACTTCACCTCATTCTCTAGTCACCAGCTCTAAACCACTTACTTTCTTTCACTTTTGAATTCCAGATCAGTTGTCTTTCATAGAATGGATCTTACATTATTTTTTGCTTTTAAAAATCTTTTCATTTTGTTTTAATACTTATTGTCCCACGAAGTCACTGCTTTCTCTGTCTCCTTCACCTTGAGCATGTACTTTAAAAATCACTTCCCTTCTCAGGGGCCCAGTTTGTTCATATATGAAGATAGGAAAATGTTGTTTGTACTAATTATTTTACAGAAATATCTTGAAGCCAAAGCTTTAAAAATGTGAAAGTACTATAACAATGGGAGGTATTATAGTTATAAATATGGTTGAATCATACCTCAGAACTCAGATGTGTATTCTAAATGGGATTTGAAAATCTCTAGGCTAGGCAAACCAGGGTTTTTCATTGCTTTAGATTAGAAATAGGATTAAAAACAGCAATTAAGGGAGGTAAGTAGGTACTAGGAGTACCTTTTGGAAAGCTAAAGTAGAACTTTCAAGACTTTTAAACAGAAAAATAAAAAGGGGACATCTCTTTCACCCTTTCTGACTGTGGCCAAGTTGGAGGGGCAGACAAGAGAAAGACAAGAAGAAAAATTCAGTAAAGTGAAGATTATCTCTGTAGGTAGTTTGAGATGTGATTGGTAAGTGAAGTGTCTGGTCAGAACATGAAAGAATCAAGAAGGCAGGTACAGTTGTGAAAGACTTTAATCTCAGCTTGAGGAAAGGAGGAAATAAAGTTTAACCAAATTTTGGCTAAGAGGAAATGACAAGGAAGTTAAGAAAAATTTTATGGCAGAGGAGTTACAACTCAGAGTATCACAAAACAGATGCTAGGAATACCCAAAGATTTGGACTGGGGACAGGGTTTATATGGGGAACAGAAGTGAGAGAGCTATGAGACTGCCTTTGGGAAGAGTTAGATTTTCAGTTTCTCAAGGTAAGTTGTTTTACATAGCAAGCAATGGAGTGAAACAATCTTCCAACTTAAGATAGCCTAGAAGATATTCAGAAAAGATCTGTTTCATCTGGGCAAAAGGGGAGCACAGCTCAGCACAGAGTGTATCTGAGCAAGCCAGCAAAAGGCTCTTAGTCACAGCACAGATCAGCAGCTGAGGACCCACGGTCCTAGCACAGTAAGCTCGTGGCACAGCAAGCTCGTTGTGAGGCCTCCAACCCCAAAGTAGAAGGCAATCTGCAAGCTGGAGTATCAACTACTCAACAGGCCCAACTAAGCTGGGCCACCCCATTTCAGTGAGAAACTGCAAGCTGCTGACCCCTCAGAACAGAAAGCTGGTGACTTGGCCCCTGGCCTCCAGCAAAAGAAGCTCCAGACAGTGCATACTGTACCCCAGGAGTAGAAATCAACCTTAAAAGGCACAAAAGAGACTAAAATAAAAATATGAATAAGAAGCAAAAAAGAACCCTCATCACTGACAGTTAATAAAATGAAAGGGAGGACCAAAACATAAACTCAGAGGAAGACAACAATGATAAAACTCCTACATATGAAGTCTTAAAGGGGAAGAAGAATTGGTCTTAAGATCAAAAAGCCCTCCTGGAAGAGGTCAGAAAGTATTTTATAAACAAAATAAGAAAGGTAGAAGACAAATTGAGTAAAGAATTAAGAGTTATGCAAGAGAAAGTCAATAGCTTTGAAAAAGAAAATGATGCCTTAAAAATACAATTGGAAAATTGGAAAAGGAGAAAAATTCCCTAAGAATAAGAATTGAGTAGATGGAAGCTAATGACACAATGAGACAACAGAAAGAAGTAAAGCAGAATCAAAAGAATATAAAAGTACAAGAAAACATAAAACACCTCTTCAGAAAAACAACAGACCTGGGAAATAGATCCGGGAGGGACAATATAAGAATAATCTGACTACCTGAAAACCATGATAAAAAATAGCCTACACAGCATATTTCATGATATTATTAAGGAGAACTGCCTCAGTGTCTTAAAACCAGAGGAAAAAGTAGTCATCGAAAGAATCCACCAATCACCTCATGAAAGAGACCCCAAAAAGAAAATGCCAAGGAATATTGTAGCTAAATTCCAGAACAATCAAATAAAGGATAAAAATACTGCAAGCAGACAGAAAGAAACAATTTAAATAACAACAAGAAGAATTACACATGACTTGACAGCTTCAAAATTAAGGGATCATTGGACTAGGAATATTATATCCTGTAAGGCAAAGGAACTGGGATTTCAACCAAAAATGTACTACCCAGGAAAATTAAACATAACCTTTCAGGGGAAAAGATGGACATTCAGGGAAATAGGAGACTTTAAAACTTTCCTGAGGCAGCTAGGTGGCAGAGTGAATAAAGCACCGGCCCAGGATTCAGGAGGACCTGAGTTAAAATACGACCTCAGACACTTGACACTTACAAGCTGTGTGACCCTGGGCATGTCATTTAACTCTCATTGACCTGAAAAAAACAAAACAACAACAACAACAATAAAAAACCCTTTTGTAATGAAAAGCCCAGAACTGAACAGAAAGTTTAATCTACAAATACAAGACTCAAGAGACACATGGAAATGTAAAAATAAGATTAAAATATTTGCATCCCTACATGGAAAGAAGATACTTGGAACTCTTGAGAATTGTATCTTTATTAAGGCAGATAGGAGTATATACAGATAGAAGGTGTGGGTAAAGGTGATTCTGATGTAATAATATTAAAAAAAAAAACACTTAAAGGGAAACAAAGGGAGGATCAGTGGAATAGGTTAGGCACGCAAAATGCAGCAATAAATGATTACGGGAAAAGAAGAATGGGAAGGCAGAATGGGATAAATCACATCACATGAAGAGGCATGGGGTAAACATACTTTTGACCTTACTCTCACCTGATTTGGCTCAGAGGGAATAACATAAAGAGTCAATTGGGTATAGAATTCTATCTTATCCTATAGGGAAGTTAAAGAGGAAAGGGGAAAAATGGTGGGGTGCTGATAGAAGGGAGGGGAAAACTAGGAGGGGAAAGGGGAAAGGACAAAAGGGAAGTAGGATTGATAGAAGGGAGGGAAAAATTAGGAATTGAAAGGGAAAAGGACAAAAGGGAGGGGTAGCCTGAGGTCATCGGAAACAAAGCACTACTGAGAAGGGACAGGGAAAAGAAAAGAGAAAAATACAAATAAGGGAAAAATAGGATGCAGGGAAATATAAAGTTAGTAATCATAACTGTGAATGGGAATGGGATGAACTCTCCACCAGAGTGGATTAAAATGCAGAATCCTACAATATGTTGTTTACAAGAAACACATTTGAAGCAGAGAGATGCACACAGAGTAAAGGTAAAGTCTGGGGTAGGGATCCTTATCTCAGACAAAGCAAAAGCAAAAATTGACCTAATTAAAAGAGATAAGGAAGGATACTACATCTTTTTTTATTTTATTTTATTTTGCGGGGCAATGGGGGTTAAGTGACTTGCCCAGGGTCACACAGCTAGTAAGTGTCAAGGGTCTGAGGCCGGATTTGAACTCAGGTACTCCTGAATCCAGGGCTGGTGCTTTATCCACTGCGCCACCTAGCCGCCCCAGGATACTACATCTTGCTAAAAGGTACTATAGACAATAAAGTATACACCAAGTGGAATAGCATCCAAATTCTTAGTGCAGAAGTTAAGTGAGTTATAGGAAGAAAGAGATAGCAAAACTATATTAGTTTGGGACCTCAACCTCCCCCTCTCAAAACTGGATAAGTCTAACCACAAAATTAATAAGAAAGAAGTTAAGGAGGTGAATAGAATTTTAGAAAAATTAAATATGATAGACCTCTGGAGAAAACTGAATGTGGATAGAAAAGAATGTATATTTTTCTCAGCAGTACATGGCACACAAAAATTGACCATATTTTAGGGCATAAAAACCTCACAGTCAGATTCAAAAAGGCAGAAATAGTAAATGCATCCTTTTCAGATCATGATGCAATAAAAATTATGTGTAATAAAGGGCCCTGGAAAGATTGACCAAAAATGAATTGGAAACTAAATAATCACATCCTAAAGAATGAAAGGGTCCAACAACAAATCATAGAAAGTATCAATAACTTCATCCAAGAGAATGACAATAATGAGACAACATACCAAAACTTATGGGATGCAGTGAAAGAAGTTCTTAGGGGAAATTTTATATCTCTCAATGCCTACATGAAAAAAAAAACTAGAGAAAGAGGAGATCAATGAATTGGGCATGCAATTTAAAAAGCTAGAGAAAGAACAAATTAAAAATCACCAATTAAACAACAAATAGGAAATTCTGATAATTCTCAGATTAATAAATAATTATTAATAATTATTTATTATATATAATATATTATATATATAATATAATAAATTAATTATTAATAAATTAATAAAGAGAGATTAATAAAATTGAAAGTAAGAAAACTATAGAATTAAGAAATAAAACTAAGAACTTTTTCTAAAAAAACATTAAAATAGATAAACCTTTGGTTAATTTGATTAAAAAAAAGAAGAAAACCAAATTATCAGCATCAAAAATGAAAAGGGTGAACACACCACCAATGAAAAGGAAATTAAAGCAATAATTAGAAGCTATTTTGCCCAACTGTATGCCAATAAATTTGAAATCCAAATTAAATGGCTGAATATTTACAAAAACATAAACTGCCCAGATTAACAGAAGAGGAAATGAAATCCTTAAATAAGCCCATTTTAGAAAAAGAAGTTGAACAAGCCATCAATGAAGTCTTTAAGAAAAAATCTCCAAGGCCAGATGGGCTTACAAGTGAATTCTATGAAACATTTCCAAAACAATTAATTCCAATACTACACAAACTATTTGGAAAAATAGGTGAAGGAGAAATCCTACCAAATTCCTTCTATGAGACAAATATGGTGTGGATATCCAAACCAGGAAGAATAAAACAGAGAAAGAAAATTATTGAGCAATCTCTGAAATGAATATTGATGCAAAAATTCTAAATAGAATAACTAAAAATCTACTGAAAACAATGAACAACTTTAGCAAAGTTGCAGGATATAAAATAAAGCCTCATAAATCATCAAAATTTCTATATATGTTTTGCCCTGAGGTAGGGGAGGGAGATAAGGGGGGGGGAAGAGGGGAAGGAGGGAAGGGCAGATTCTGGGAGAGAGTAGTAAAAAGCAAAATACTTTCAAGGAAGGTGAAGATGTTCTGCATAATGGCACAAGTATGAAATATTGAATTGCTTGATTTCATAGGGAGGGTTGAGGAGAGAGGGAGGAAGAAAATTTGGAACATAGAATTAGCTCAAAGACCTTAAACTCATCAGAGTTGGTTCATGGAGGGAATAACATTCACACCCAGTTGGGAGGAGTAATCTATTTAACCTTATAGGAAAGTATGAGGGGAAGAGGATAAGGAAGGAAGGGTGAAAAAAAAAGGGAGTGCAGAGTAGGGGAGGGGACAGTCAGAAGTAAAATACTTTTGAGGAGGAATAGTTTAAAAGAAGATAGAAAATAGAGTAAATATCATGGGAAGGGAATAGGATGGAGGGAAATAGTTATGATGACTTTGCTGGGCTAAAATGAAGAAAATTCTTTGTCAAGTTTAAGGTACATTATTTAGGTTATGATGAACAGGATACTATTAGAAAAACCTGGAAAGACCTACATGAACTGAAGCAGAGTGAAATGCACTGTATACAAAATAACAGCAATAGTGTAAAATGATCTGCTGGGAAGCATGTGGTTATTTTCAGCAAGGCAATGGTCCAATATAACCCTGAAGGACTTATGAAAATAGCAACCCATCTACAGAGAAAGAAGTGATAGTATCTGAAAATAGATGGAAACACATTTTTTTTCTTTTCTTTTTTTCTTCTTTTTTGGTGAGGCAATTGGGGTTGGGTGGCTTGCCCGGGGTCATGCGGCTGGTGGGTGTTGGGTGTCTGGGGCCGGATTTGGGCTCGGGTGCTCCTGGTTCCAGGGCCGGTGCTCTGTCCGCTGCGCTACCTAGCTGCCCCTGGAAACACATTTTTTTAAAAAATGTTTTTTCTCTTTGACAATTCCTCAGTCTAAAGTTTGGGGAGTTTTTTGACTGTTTTTTTCTCACAACCTAGCTAATATGGGAATGTTTTCCATGACTACTCATGTATAATTTATTTTGAAATGCTTGAGTTCTAGTGGGTGGGGGGTGGGAATAGAGGAGGAAGAGAAGTTGGAACAATTGTTTTTTAAAAATTGATGTTAAAATTTGTTTTTACATATATTTTGGAAAATAAAATTCTATTAAAAAAATAAATAAAATAGAATTGAGAAAGAAAAAAAATTTCTATATATGACCAACAAAGTCCAGCAGCAAGAGATAGAAAGAGAAATCCCATTTAAAATAAGTGCAAGCAATATAAAATACTTCAGAGTCTACCTTCCAAGGTAAACCTAGAAACTATATGAACAAAATTACAAAACAATTTTCACACAAATAAAACCACATCTAAACAAATGGAAAAAATATAAATTGCTCATGGATAGGCCATGCTAATATAATAAAAATGACAATTCTACCCAAATTAATTTACTTATTCAGTCCCATACCAATCAAACTTTCAAAAAATATTTCATAGACCTTTAAAAACCCAACAAAATTTATATGGAAGAAGAAAAGTTGAACAATATCAAGGGAATTAATGAAAAAAGAATGCAAAGGAAGGTGGCCTAGCTGTACCAGATCTAAAAGATATTATAAAGAAGCAATCATCAAAACTATTTGGTACTGGCTAAAAATGGAGTGGTGGGTCAGTGGAATAGATTAGGCACACAAAACACAACAGTAAATGAATATAGCAATCTCTTGTTTGATAAACCAAAGACTCTATCCTCCAAGATAAGAACTCACTATTTGACAAAAACTGCTTGGAAAACTGGAAAACAGTATGGCAGAAACTAGGTGTAGATCAACATTTTACACCATACAAACTAAATTTAAAATGGGTACAATATTTAGAAAGAAAGGGTGATCCCATAGGCAAATTAGAAAAGGGAGGAATAGTTTACTTGTCAGAATTATGGACAGGGTAAGAACTTATGACAAAAGATGAGATGGAGGACACTATGAAATGCACAGTGGATCATTTTGACTACATGAAATTGAAAAGATTTTGCACAAACAAAACCAATGCAAACAAGATTAGAATGAAAGCAGAAAGCTGGGAAACAATTTTTATAGCCAGTTGTTCTGATAAAGGCCTCATTTCTAAAATATATAGGGAATATATTTGTATTCATAAGAATACAAATCATTCCCCAATTGAGAAGTGGTCAAAGGATATGAACAGGCAATTTTCAGATTATGAAATTAAACCTATCTACAGCCACATGAAAAATTGTTCTCGGTCACTAATGATTAAAGAAATACAGATTAAAACTACTCTGAGGTACCACCTCACATCTATCAGATTGGATAAAATGACAAAAAAAGAAAATGATAAATGGTAGAGAAAATGTGGGAAAATTGAAACACTAATGAAGTGTTGGTGGAGCTGTAAACTTATCCAACCATTTTGGAAAGCAATTTGGAATCATGCCCCAAAGACTTTAAAACTGTGCGTACCCTTTGACATAACAATACCACTACTAGGTCTATATCCCAAAGATATAAAAAAGTGAAAAGGACCAAAAACCTGATAAGACTTACATGAATTGATTCTGAGTGAAATGAGCAGAACCAAGAAAACATTGTACACAGTATCAACAGCATTGTGTGATGATCAACTGTGATAGACTTAACTCATTTCAGCAATACAATGATCAAAGACACTGCCAATGTGGCATGTGAAAAATTCTCTCCACATATAGAAAAAGAACTATGGAGTCTGAATACAGACTTAAGCATACCACTTTCACTTTTGTTGTTCTTTTTTTGTTATTTTTCTTTATTCTTTTTTGCTTCCCCCCTTTTGTTAACATGGAAATATGTTTAACATGGCAGTTATATATAGCCTATAGCAAACTGCTTAGTAATGAGACAGATGAGAGGGTGGGAGAAAAAATGGAACTCAGGAAATATCTTTACATGTAATTGAGAAAAATTAAAAATAAAAAGTTTTGTGGCAGAGGAGTCAATCAGCAGGACCTGCTCAGCCCCTTTCCACTTGGGCTGCAGATGTGCTAGATGTGCTTTCCAATAGACATAATCTCTGGGTTCCAGCTTCAGGGTAGACTGATTCAGGATGAGTTCCTAGAAAATTACTGAGATACAAGGTAGTTAAGGTCTGAAAAGTTTCAAGTGAGTCCCAGCAGTAGGAAGAATAGAAGGGAAATCTTGGTGGTGAGGCATTGCTGGAAGGAGAAAGAGGGGCATAGGACAATTGGTGATGATTCCAAAGGGTGAAAGAATTTTTACTAAAAGTGAGTGCTCTAAGGTTCAGAAGGGCTTTTGGTCATGACAGACCCAAATCATACATAAATTTAGCAACCTGAATTTTAATGTATCCACTGATACATTATGCCAGAGGATTGTGGGTGCTAGGCTAGGTGTGTTACAGTGGTTGGCTTGTAAGGGAAAGCTTCAACCCAATGGGGAAATATGCAAATTGTTACTAACTTTTAAGTAGAAGAAAGTGTGAGTTGAATAAAAATCAATCTTCCCAACTTGAAAGGGGTCATCCGCTGGGCAGGAAGTAGGGTGGGGTTCGAGGCAGGGGGAGGTCTTAGGGGCTTGTTACATTATATTTGGGACAGATTTCACATTGTAGATAAATGTCATATGCAGCTCATATCCTTTTTCTCCACCAATATTTGCAGCCCAAACTAAGCAACCTGTCAGGGCTCCAGTGACTTAAAGAGTTCAGGGATTACATCATAGGTCAATACAGAGAGTCAAGGAGGACTGGACATCCCCATAGTTTTTATCTTCTTTATATCTTTCCCATCTTAGTCTGTATGGGACAAGACACAGTCTCTTGGGCAGCTTAGGGTCAGTGTTAATTTGAGGACAGGCCCAGCAGATGTAATGGAAGACCGCCTAATAGGGATGGAGAGGGGGTTTGAGCAGCCTGGTTAATATGCAGATTATTGAGGGCATTACCTCCAACAAGGAGAGAGACTTCATGGGAGTGTCTTGGACCACTTGACCTGTGCCTCATTCTTAATGGGAGAGACAGAGGATGTGAGGAACCTTCAATATTTCTATAACATCCAGAAATTGTGTGCTACCCCAAAAACATACCTGCTATCATCACTAGTTTTCCTTTTGGTAACTCACAAACTTGAATCACGGCTTTAGGAACTCAAGAGTAAAGGACAGGAGTTCTGAATTTGAGAGACTCCTACCCAGGCTGAGCCTTTGAGTTAAAGTCCAGAGTGGAACACAAAAAATGCCTGTAAAGTTGTAGTTTTTCGGTTAATGGTTCCCTTTTAATCTCACCTATAATCTTATACAATTAAGATTATCCATTGTAAAAAAAAAGATTATCCATTGTATGCCTTGTCATCCTATTTATTGTTTGATTAGACATGAACTCTTGCCCTCTTCATAGATCCGAAAAGCAATTTATTCCCAATTCCTGGGTGGGGAGGGGGTGTTCATTATGATGTTGTTGTGGTTGGAGCTCCATTTCGTGGGCAGAGAATGGGATCTGGATGGGGGGGAATTGGCAGGCTCACAGCAAATGTTCAATAGAGGGATTTATTAGGAGAGAGAATTACTTGGGTAGGAGACAGCAGAGTCATTTTGGTGCTACATGCCTGCGAGACAGTAACATAGAGACTGTTTCCCTGGGTGGAAGGAGAGTTGACCTTTTATACATTTCAGATGAAGAAGGTTCTGTGCCAAGTAAGGAGATCACAAAATAACTGGGAAGGGGATGTTTTGGGGGTTGATAGATGAGCTATCAGTCACACATCTTGTTGATATACCAAAATTCTATATCTAGAATGTATGGAACTTGCATATTTTTGTCCTTGAAGAAACTTGATATGCTTATTGGTGTTTACAACATAAATAGAAATGTCTCTAAATATCCAAGGGTCTTCATGACCCCTGGTCCATGTTTCCTGGCAACATCACATTCCTAAGGTGGGAAACAGGGATTGTTTTTTTTTTTCTTAAATCTATCGTTTCAGTGTCTAAAGTTTAAGGAATGTTTTTCACTTCTGCCAAAGTTTAGGGTTTCAGTTTCTTTTTTTTTAATAATTTATTCTTTTTTTTGGACATATACCATATAGTTTGTTTTTTTTGTTTTTGTTTTTGTTTTTTAGTGAGGCAATTGGGGTTAAGTGACTTGCCCAGGGTCACACAGCTACTAAGTGTCAAGTGTCTGAGGCCGGATTTGAACTCAGGTACTCCTGACTCCAGAGCTGGTGCTCTATCCATTGCACCACCTAGCTGCCCCGTGGGTTTCAGTTTCTTAGGGTCTTTGTCCCACCACAAAGTGACCTTTTATATCAGGGTCATTTATCCATTTGGAGCTTATGTTGGTACATCATATGAGGAGTTCAGTTAAGTCTAATTTCTAACAAATTTTTGTCTACTTTTCTTAGCACTTTTTGGATAATTGTCTTTACCCTGTAACTGCAGTCAAATATTATAGCATTGTGATTGTTTTCTGCTGCATTTTATATCTACTTTGTTTGATGGACTGACCTTTCAATTTCTTCACCAGCACTAAGTTATTTTAGTTATTACTGCTTCGAAGTATAGTTTGAGAACTGGTGCTGGTGCTGATAGAGTCCCTTCTTGGCTATTTTATTTTCATTATTAAACTTGAGATTCTTGACTTTTGTTCTTCCATATGAAACATTACCATTTTTCCATTGGTAGTATGAATGTTGCAGCACTAAATCAGTAAATTAATTTAGGTAGTCTTGTCATTTTTGTTATAATGGCTGAACCTACTCATGAGCAATTATTGTTTCAACCATTATATGGTAGTATTTTAAATATAATTTAAATATTTTATATGGGTTGTCTCCCATAGAGAGGGAAAAAGAAGACATATTGGGAGATATTTTGGTCATTTAAAAAGATATCCATATATTTATATTTTTAAAAAATGTTAGTGTCTTTTCAGAGATTGGATTGATGGAGTTCATTGCAGTTCAGAAGCCTTGAACCTAAGTGATCCACTAGCCTCAACTTCCTCTACAGCAAGGATCACAGGGGTGGTGGACCACCAAGCCTGAGCAACTTTATAAAATTACTGTGACAGTTCAATATAACAAAATGGATGATATTTTAAAAAAAAAACACCTTTTTAAGGGAAAGGAAAGAAATAGTATGTTATAGTTGAAAGAGTGATAGATATGTATATGAAGTCTGAAGAAACATGGGTTCAAATCCCATCTCAGATACTTATCAGCTCAGATACTTAACCAGCTAAAACTTTCTGGACCTGATTTTCCTCATCTTAAAACTAGAGATCATAATCCATCCCAGGGAGGTTGTGAGGGCCAAGTGACTTATCCTTGAGTAATCCAGACTTGAAGCTGTTAACCCAACCCTCACTCACACTGGGGCACGGAAGGTCCTTTTATCTCCCCTTCAGTGTACTACACACAATCCTGAGGGCTTGTAGCACTGTCATGACTCATGACCTTCCACTAATGCCTTTCACCATGAACATCAGCACACATCATTTAGCCTTTAGCCATTTAGTCTTAATGTTTAGGAATGTGTTTTCAATATAGTATCAGAGTTGGCACAAAATGAGCTCCTATCCCCAGAGTCACCCTGTAGTGACAGGAGAAAGGGGGCTCAAGAGTAGAGAACACAGGTGGCTTGGCAAAGGGTTAACTCCCAGTTCCTTGAAGTCTTTTTGCTGGAATCCTGAAGATATTGTCATTACTTAGTGTGTAGCTTTCCCACTGGGTTCCTTGTAGGGCCTTACCTCTGTCCTCCTTGTGTGGAATCTGCCCTCTTCTCCTGATGCAGACACTCACTGCTGCCTTCTGGGACACTGTAGGGAAATTGATGAATGTAAGTTGGGGCAAGGAACACAGGATTCTCAAGCCAAGTCCAGTGTCCTGGGAAAGTGGTCTAACCCTGCGGTCATCTGCTTCTTTTTCTGGGTTACTTGGAGATCAATTTGTTGCTCCTGTCTTCAGGTGAGAGACGTATGCAGTTTGTTGGGGGGACTTGTGACCTGGATTGGCAGGCTAGCTCACCCAAAGAATTGGATTCTCATTGTGAATCTTGTAAAATAAAAAGAGATTTATTAGGAGAGAGGAATATATTTCAGGGCAACAGAATCACTACGGAGACTGTCCCACTGGACTATGAAAGGACCTGGTCTTTTGTATGTTTCCAAACAAAAAAAGAAGAGAAAATTACAAAGGAAGCTGAAATGCAAAAACTGGGAATGGAAAGAAAACTGGGATGGGATCTTTGAATAATGGGATGTCAGTAGGATATGCAGCATCCATCTGTTATGGAGTTAGGAGTATTAAAGTTTAACCTGGCCAGCTGACTAGAGTCTTCTCCTTGAAACAGAGACATAAGCCCATTAAGCATGGCTGCTGTCTAGTGATGCCAGGTGGGTAGAGATAGCTTGAGAGATCAGAGCTCCCTCTATCCCAACTTCCTAGCCACCACCAGTGGGGGATGGTTCTCCCTCAGATGATCACCTCCAATAAGGAAACTTTCCACAGTCATATAATCACCCCATCAGTCCCTCCACCCTCAGTCCCCTATCAAAGTATTTGCTTTTCTCATGTCCGAGGAGATAGGTATCTCAGAGAACCAACTCTCTGGAACTATCTCCCCTTGAGACTTGTCTCAAGGTTTTCCCTTCTCTAGCACCCAAATAAAATATTATTTGATTCTAATTGTATTTGTGTGTGAGAGGTTGTAATTCTTTAAAGAATTCCTAAGGACCCCAACACTCCCAGACCGACCATTTCCCCCATAACACATCCATATACTGCATATCATCTTTAAGACCTTGGTATTGTTTATCAGTGTACCATGGTTGAGCTCCACAACACTCATTCCTGAGGTCAGGGGAAGAGCCCTTGGAAAAGTTGAAGGATTCCCACAATAGAGCTGTCAACTTCACTTAAATTTTGAGGCAGTGTTATGGGAATGAAGTGGGACCCCAAGAAACCTAAAGATCCCAACCCCCCAAGACTGAGGGCAAAGCAGCTCTCTTTCCCACCTCAGGTATGAGGTGTGGCAGGACATGATCCCAGTATGCTGATAAATAATACTAAGGTCTACAAGAGGATATGCTGCTGCATATCCTACTGATACCCTGTTACCCTCTTAGTTATCTGGCCCCAGTCTTTGCATTTCCCCTAACTTTGTAATTCCCTTCCCTATCTTTGTTTTGTAAAAATACAAAAGACAGTTCTTCTCTTACTCTAGAAGGACAGTCACTACAGTGATCTGTTCTTTGGCCATATTTCTGTCTCCTAATAAATCTCTTTTTATATTACAAGATTCGTGATGAGCCTCCAATTCTTTGGGTGAGCTAGCCTGCCAATCCAGGTTGCAAGTCCCCCCAAATATTTCTGGTGCTGAAACTCAGGAAAAGTCATCAGACAGGTAAAAAAGGGGGCTGCTCATTTGATTCTTGGATTCACTGGGTGGAGTGTACACTGTGCTATCTGGAGCCTCATTTGAGTTGGTTGAGCCCCCAAGATCTGAGGTCAGAATTGCCAGGCTTCTTCTGGATTCTTGTTTCTCTTAGTTGGGAGGCATCCTGACTTAGAAAAATGCTCCTCTGGTTTTTGTCATGTAAAAATATTTTAACGAGTTGGGCCCTAATCTGTTGAGTTTTGACTGGCTGGCTATCTGCTATTAATTGTCTAAGCCAGTCTGTTAGGGCCATTTAAAAAATTTCCACACTGCTGCTCCTCCCAAATTGATAAGCAAATGCCTCTGTAAATAACAGCACAAGGATTTATTTAGATGAATAAACTTAGGGTTAGATGTAGAAACAAAGTGAACAAAATTAAAATACGACCTGTCAGTTTTTTAAACTTTCTGCCACCTCTCCCCTAGGGGTGTGCTGGCCACTGCCATTGTGGCCTGCAGCCATGCCTTGCTTGGACAGGTTCACCTTCAGTCCTCTCCAACCTTCTCAGTCTTCTCCCTTTCACTCTTTAACTTCTCTCTACCTTCAAATTGAAAAGCCCCCTGCTTCACTGCTCTGCTCCTTTCTTCTAACTCCAAGCCCCTTTCACTTTGTGGACCCCACTGAAAAACCCCTTAGCATCCTCATTCCTCTGACGTCTCTCTACCTTCTCGCTAGCTCTTTCTTCATCCTCTCTCTGTCTGTACCATAGTCTCAGTCTCCTTAGTGAACCCCCTTTCTGTACTGTCGCGACGACCCCCTCAAGCACTTCTTCTCTCCCCAACCTCCCAGTGTCTCTTTTTATTAACCTTCTCTCTCAGGTGAAACTCAGACAAGCCCCATGTTGCCCTTGCCAAGAACTGGGGGCTGGGCGAAGCAAACCCTGGTGTCTCTCCAGTTTTTCGTGTGCCTCTCTGCTGTGCGCATGGGCCATGCCATGCCTTGCCCGAGGCTTTTTGTCAGAGCAGCTTAGCCCGGCTCAAAGGAAACCCCCCCACCACAGCTGAAGCAGAGGAGGAGGGGCAGCTCTGCTCAGGGAGCCTGAGCCTAATTTTAACTATGGAATTAATTTTTAAAACTGAGAGCTGGTTTTATGAAAAGAAAAATAAAATAGACAAACTATTGGTTAATTTGATTTAAAAAAAAAAGAAAGAAGAAAACCAAATTACCAGTATCAAAAATGAAAGGGGTGATTTTACCACCAAAGAAGTAGAAATTAAAGCAATAATTAGGAACTATTTTGCCCAAACGTATGCCAATAAATTTGACAATCTAAATGTAATGGACAAATATTTACAAAAATACAAGCTTCCCAGGTTAACTTAAGAGGAAATAAAATCCTTAAATAAGCCCATATTAGAAAAAGAAATTGAGCAAGCCATTAATGAACTTCCTAAGAAAAAATCCCCAGGGCGAGATGGGTTTACAGGTGAATTCTACTAAACATTTAAAGAAGAATTAATTCCAATATTATACAAATTATTTGGAAAAATAGGTGAGGAAGGAGTTCTATCAAATTCATTTTATGATACAAATATGGTGGTGATACCAAAACCAGGCAAAGCAAAAACAGAGAAAGAAAATTATAGACCAATTTCCTTAATGAATATTGATGCAAAAATCTTAAATAAGACATTAGCAAGGAGATTACAGCAAGTGATCACCAGGATAATACACTATGACCAGGTGGGATTTATACCAGGAATGCAGGGCTGGTTCAACATTAGGAAAACTATTAACATAATTAACCACATCAATAAGAAAACCAACCAAAATCATATGATTATCTCAGTAGATGCAGAGAAAGCTTTTGACAAAATACAGCACCCATTCCTAATAAAAACACTAGAGAGTTTAGGAATAGGGGGAGCTTTCCTTAAAATAATAAGCAGTATCTATCTAAAACCATCAGCAAGCATTATATGTAATGGAGATCAGGGATGAAACAGGGATGTCCATTATCACCTCTATTATTTAGAATTGTACTAGAAATGTTAGCTTTAGCAATCAGAGAAGGAAAAGGAATTAAAAGCAAGGAGGAAAGAAAACTATCACTCTTTGCAGATGATATGATGGTATACTTAGAGAATCCTAGAGAATCAACTCAAAAATTGTTTGAAGCAATTAAGAAGTTTAGTAAAGTAGCAGGATATAAAATACATTCACATAAATCCTCAGAATTTCTATACATGACCAAGAAAGTCCAGCAGCAAGAGATAGAAAGAGAAATTCCATTTAAAGTAATGGTAGATAATATAAAATACTTGGGAGTCTACTTACCAAGACAAACCCAGGAACTCTATGAACTCAATTACAAAACACTTTTCACACAAATCAAATCAGATCTAAATAATTGGAAAGATATCAATTGCTCATGGATAGGCCAAGCTAATATAATAAAAATGACAGTTCTACCTAAATTAATTTACTTATTCAGTGCCATACCAATCAGATTACCTAAAAATTATTTTATAGAGCTAGAAAAAAATAATAACAAAATTCATCTGGAAAAACAAAAAGTCAAGAATATCGAGGGAAATAATGAAAAAAATGCACAGTAAGTTGGGTTAGCTGTACTGAATCTGGAGCTCTACTAGAAAGCGGTAGTCATCTGTAATATTGGAATGATGCCACCAGCTGGAGACTTACTGTGGAAAAGCTCCGCGATGAAGTGAAGGTCTTTGAGGGCAAGACCAGGAGTCTTTTCTTTGGCGTCAGGAAGTGACATCTGCTTGTGGGAGAAAGAAGGGAGGAACCTCGCACTCTGACTGGGGCTCTTTCATTTGGACTCTGGTGGAGAGCAGAGCAAGAAATGTGCTCTCCCTTTAATAGATGAATCTAGGCCTTTCTCTCTCTCTCTTTACCAAATTCTTATTCTCCTTAATAAATGCTTAAAAGTCTAACTCTTGCTAAAGCTTATAATTTATTGGCAACCCCTTATTAGATATTTTAGCTAGAATTTTAGCCCTTAATACATCAAAACTATCTGGTACTGGCTAAGAAATAGAGTGGAGGATCAATGTGTCATGGGGTGCAGAGCACCCCAGAAGTTCTCTGGGGCACACCGAGGAATCTTCTCCTTGAGAAACTAAACCAGAGGACAGATAATGCCTAGAGAGATAAGATGAACCAAATTGGACTGAGCTAGGTTGGGATTCCTACCCTTCATTCTGGTCTCCCTTACCCTGGGGAGATAAATTTGGGTGTGGCTGCGGCCTTTGTGTTCTGAAGAGGGATTTGTAGCCACCCCTCACCCAATTCCTTTAGTCACTACCAGTGGGGGATGGTCCTCCACTCCTCACCCAATTCCCCGAGCTACCACCAGTGGGGGATGGTCCACCTTCACTAAAGGAACTTTCCACAGGCGGATGGTCCATCCCCATCAGTCCTCTATAAAAGTACTTTCCAGTCTCCTGTTCGAGGAGATTTGGTACCTCTGAGCCATGTGCTTTATGCCAAATCTCCCCATGAGAAGTCCAAGGATTTCTTTCATGGTTTCCCTCCCCTCACCCTTCTCTTCCCTTACTCCTAAATAAACTATCACCTTATTCTAACTACGTTTTGTGTGCAAGAGGGTGTAATTCTTTAAAGAGGAATTCCCAAGAACCCCAACTCCCAACAAACCCCGTACCCCATTTCCCACCATTACATTTGGCACTCGAACGTTGTAGGGACGCGGGATTTTCCTCTTCCCTCTTAGCACACAAAACTGGGGGGTGGGAACCTCCCTTCTGGGTTTCCTTTCTCCCTCTCCCGCCTGACTCAACCTCCCGTTTGAGTCACAGAGAGGTAGAGAGAGGGTCAGCTTTCCCACGCAACAGTGGAGGGCAGCCTGAGTCTCCCTCCCTCGCGGAAAGCTCAAACAGACGTCTGGACCACGCTTGGCACACAACCTGGAGGTAAGACTCTACCTTCTGGGTTTCCTTTCTCCCTCTCCCACTTGACTCAACCTCCGGTTTGAGTCACAGAGAGATAGAGATGGGTTGGCGTCTGCACGACAGCAGAGAGCAGCCTGGGACTCCTAGATGTCCGAACCACGCTAGGACCCTCAGACTACACGTTTCTGGGTAAGAACATTTATACTTAATGTGTCTATCCCTTACCAGCTCTCTGCTCTTGGTTCAGACTATTCTCCTTAGACAGTAGTTATGGGACAGAAAGGGAGTGTTCCAAAAAATTCACCTCTGAGGTGCATCCTAAGAGGTTGGACTAAATTGGAACTTAAAAACCTGAGAAAGAGGTGTATGATATATTTTTGTAACAATTTATGGCCACATTATCCTCTAGGAAGTGAAGGAAATTGGCCTGTACACGGCACCCTTAATTATAATACCATTTTGCAATTGGGCAAGTTTTGCAAGCATGAAGGGAGATGGACAGAGATTCCATACATATCGGCTTTTATGAGTTTAAGCCAGAAGTCAAAGGGAAAGGATGAGGTCCCCTTTCAGGTGCAAGTCCAAGCAATTAGCTAAACCTTCAGGCACCTACTCTGAGACCTCAGCCTCCCCTCCTCCTCAAACTCATTCCCTACCTGTTTCTCGTTCCACTCCTTCTCCGCCTGCTTCCGTACCTATGGGTCATCCACAGTCATATCACTTTATGACTGAGACCTCTCCTTGCCCACCGGCTGATCTCAGAACCAATTCCCTGTGCCACATGGGGAGTGGATATCAGTCTCCTTCTATCCTGCTCTACCCCATTTACAATCTGGGGGAACTCCAATATGTTCCCATTTCTCCTGTTTTTTCCATTCAGCCTACCCCATCTGCTTTACCTAATCTGCAGTCACCTACAGCTATCTCCCTTTCCCCATCTCCACCCATGCTGCAGCCAAAGACTGTTTCCCCTCCCCCACCTACTCCACAGCCAAAGGCTGTCACCCCTCCCCCACTGGCCCCTGCGCCCAATCCTCTGTTTCCACCTGAGCTATCTCCCCAACCCAGGTCCTTACCAGTGTATCCCACTGCTTCCCTGCTTCCATTAAGGGAATTTCCCATTGGGAAGGGCACAACATTAAGGCATGCCCCTTTTTCTATAAGCAGGCTATCTCAGATTAAAGAGAAATTGGGGAACTCAGAGAACCCCACAAAGTTCATAGATGGCTTTAAGTCTGTGACACTGGAGTTTGACCTTTCCTGGACCGATTTGCAAATTATTCTTGCCAGCTGTTGTACCCCTGATGAGAAAAAGCAGATTTGGGACCTGGCGGTTCAAGTTGGGGATGAACACTCGCAGGTTGGAAGTTGGGTTGGGGTCCCTGGATTTATAGCTGTCCTAGTTGTAGAACCGAGATGGAACTATGATAACAGGGAAGACAGAGCTCGTAGAAATCACATGGTCACCTGCCTGGTTGAGGGAATGAGAAGGGGGGTTAAGAAACAAGTCAATTATGGAAAGGTGAGGGAGGTAACACAGGGGTCTGATGAAAATCCTGCTGTCTTCATGAGCCGCTTAGCACACTCTCTGAAGAAATATACTAACCTAGACCCCCAAAGAGATGTAGGAATAACTGTCCTCAATATTCATTTTATCAGCCAGTCTGCTCCTGACATTAGGAGAGAGCTCCAGAAGTTAGATTGGGGTCCCCAGATCCCATCCTCACAACTCCTTGACATTGCTTTTAAGATTTTTAATAACAGGGACCTTGCCGTAGCCAAAGAGAGAGAAAAGATGGCTCATGCCCACTCCATAGACCAAGCAGCAGCCATCACCCCATCTGCTACCAGCAGAACTCCCACTGGCTGAGATTCTGGCAGCTGCAGTAAACCAGGACACAGAAGTGGGGGACGCCGCACGAAGGTGAGGTCAACTCTCCTACCTCTTTGTCCTCAGGGCAGCACCCAAGAGATCGGCTCTGCAGCTTGCTCTCCCGACCAGCATCGTGTCAGGCCTATGGCCAAGCTGGACATAGGAGGCAAGCCTAGGAATGGTTTGGGGGCGACATCTGTCTTACTCTCTGGTTCAGGTCCTAGCATGCAATCAAGGCACAAAGTGGGGATGGGATAAAGGGACCATAAATGTAGACAGACACTGCCTATCACAGAATTAGGCTTGAACTCCCTCCTGTAAAGCAGGCCACACCCTGTCCTGCAAAAAAAGGTCCCACTTGACTCCTGATCTGATGAAGTCCCTTTTCGTTTTTTTGCTCTGGTAAGTTTTAATTTTTTTGTTTAAGTCTGTTCCATCTAGGCTCAAGGATTCATTTTGTGTGCAAGAGGGTGTAATTCTTTAAGGAGGAATTCCTAAGAACCCCAACCCCTAACCCAAACTTTACCCCATTTCCCACCATTACATTATCTTTTGCTGCTGAACTTTGTTGGTCATGTATAGAAATGCTGATGATTTATGTGGATTTATTTCATATCCTGCTACTTTGCTAAAGTTGTTAATTGTTTCAAGTAATTTTTGAGTTGATTCTCTAGGATTCTCTAAGTATACCATCATATCATCTGCAAAGAGTGATAGTTTTGTTTCCTTCTTGCCTATTCTAATTCCTTTAATTCCTTTTTCTTCTCTGATTGCTAAAGCTAACATTTCTAGTACAATATTAAATGAAAGAGGTGATAATGGACATCCCTGTTTCACCCCCGATCTTATTGTGAAGGCCTCTAACTTATCTCCATTGCATATAATGCTTACTGATGGCTTTAGGTAGATACTGCTTATTATTTTAAGCAATGCTCCAAGTACTCCTAAGCTCTCTAGTGTTTTTATTAGGAATGGGTGCTGTATTTTGTCAAAAGCTTTCTCTACATCTATTGAGATAATCATATGATTTTGGTTAGTTTTCTTATTGATGTGGTTGATTATGTTAATAGTTTTTCTAATGTTGAACCAGCCCTGCAATCCTGGTATAAATCCCACCTGTTCATAGTGTATTATCCTGGTGATCACTTGCTGTAATCTCCTTGCTAATATCTTTTTTGTTTTTTATTTTTTTAGTGAGGCAATTGGGGTTAAGTGACTTGCCCAGGGTCACACAGCTTGTAAGTGTTAAGTGTATGAGGCCAGATTTGAACCCAGGTACTCCTGACTCCAGGGCCGGTGCTCTATCCACTGCGCTACCTAGCTGCCCCGCTAATATCTTATTTAAGATTTTTGCATCAAAATTCATTAAGGAAATTGGTCTATAATTTTCTTTCTCTGTTTTTGCTTTGCCTGGTTTTGGTATCACCACCATATTTGTATCATAAAACGAATTTGGTAGAATTCCTCCTTTACCTATTTTTCCAAATAATATTGGAATTAATTGTTCTTTAAATGTTTGGTAAAATTCAGCTGTAAACTCATCTGACCCTGGGTATTTTTTCTTAGGGAGTTCATTAATGGCTTGTTCAATTTCTTTTTCTAATATGGGTTTATTTAAGGATTTTATTTCCTCTTCAGTTAACCTGGGAAATTTGTATTTTTGTACACATTCATCCATTTCATTTAGATTGGCAAATTTATGGGCATACATTTGGGCAAAATAATTCCTAATTATTGATTTAATTTCTACTTCATTGGTGGTAACATCACCCTTTTCATTTTTGATACTGGTAATTTGGTTTTCTTTCTTTTTTTAAATCAAATTAACCAATATTTCATCTATTTTATTGGTTTTTTCATAAAACTAGCTCTTAGTTTTATTGATTAATTCTATAATTTTCTTGCTTTCAATCTTATTAATTTCTCCTTTAATTTTCAGGATCTCTAGTTTAGTATCTAATTGGGGATTTCTAATTTGTTCTTTTTCTAGCTTTTTAAGTTGCATGCCCAATTCACTAATCTCCTTTTTCTCTTTTTTATTCATGTAAGCAGTTAGAGCTATAAATTTTCCCCTAAGCACTGCTTTGGCTGCATCCTATAGATTTTGGTATGTCATCTCATTATTGTCATTCTCTTAGATATAGTTATTGATTGTTTCTATGATTTCTTGTTTGGCCCATTCATTCTTTAGAATGATATTATTTAGTTTCCAATTGATTTTCATTCTACTTTTCCCTGGCTCTTTTTTACATGTAATTTTTGTTGCATCATGATCTGAGAAGGATGCATTTACTATTTCTGCCTTTCTACATTTGACTATGATGTTTTTGTGCCCTAATACATAGTCAATTTTTGAAAATGTGCCATGTACTGCTGAGAAAAAGGTTTTTCCTTTCTATCCCCATTCAATTTTCTCCAGATGTCTATCATGTCTAACTTTTCTAGTAATCTATTTATCTCTTTCACTTTTTTCTTATTTATTTTTTGGCTAGATTTATCTAATTCTGAGAGGAGGAGATTCACATCCCCCACTAGTATAGTATTACTGTCTAATTCCTCTTGTAACTCATTTAACTTCTCCTCTAAGAACTTGGATGCTATACCACTTGGCGCATACATATTTAATATTGATATTGCTTCAATATCTATAGTACCTTTTAGCAAGATGTAGTTTCCTTCCTTATCTCTTTTAATGAGATCTATTTTTGCCTGTGCTTTGTCTGAGATAAGGATTGCTACCCCTACTTTTTTTACTTTAGCTGAAACATGATATATTCTGCTCCAGCCTTTTACCTTTACTCTGTGTGTATCTCTCTGCTTCAAATGTGTTTCTTGTAAACAGCATATTGTAGGATTCTGGTTTTTAATCCACTCTCCAAATCACTTCCGTTTTATAGCAGAGTTCATCCCATTCACGTTCACAATTATTATTACTGTCTATTCCCCTCCATTCTATTTACCCCCTTTGTACTTTTTCCCCTTCTTTCACCCTATTCCTTCTCACCAACGTTTTGCTTCTTTCCCCTGCCTCCCCCAATCTGCCCTCCCTTTTTATCACCCCCTCCCTTTTCTTTATCCTTTTCTCCCTTGCTTTTGTCCTCCCTTCTATCTGTACCCCCCCTTTCCCCTCCCCTTTTACTTCCCTAAAGAATGAGCTAAATGAGCGTATACGGTATTCCCTCTTTGAATAAAATCTGATGAGGGTAGGGTTGAAACAATGTTCACCCCTCCTTTCTTTCCCTCTATTATAATAGGTTTTTTTCACCTCTTCATATGATGTAATTCACCCCTTCCACCTCCCCTTTCCTCTCCTCCCCATAGACTCCCTTTTTAACCCCTTAATTTTCTTTGTATCATCACATCAGAGACAATTTATATTTATACCCTCTGTGTATAAATCCTGTATAAGTCCTTCTCTCTGCCCAAATACATTTACAGTTCTTAAGCGTTATGAGTATTATCTTCCCTTGTAGGGATGTAAACAGTTTAACCTAATTTAGTAACTTTTTTCCCTCTGTTTACCTTTTTAAACTTCTCTTGAGTCTTGTATGTTAAGATTGAATTTTCTATTCAGTTTTGGTCTTTTCATTAGGAAACATCGAAAGTCCCCAATGTCATTAAATGTCCATCTTTTCCCCTGAAAGAGAATGATCAGTTTTGCTGGGTTATAGATTCTTGGCTGCAATCCAAGCTCCTTTGCCTTCCGGAATATCATATTCCAAGCCTTGTGATCCTTTAATGTTGAAGCTGCCAGGTCCTGAGCAATCCTGACTGTGGCTCTATGATATTTAAATTGCTTCTTTCTGGCTGCTTAGAGTATTTTTCTCCTTTACCTGATAATTCTGGAATTTGGCTACAATATTCCTTGGAGTTTTCCTTTTGGGGTCTCTTTCAGGAGGTGATGGGTGGATTCTTTCAATGATGATTTTATCCTCTGATTCTATGATATCAGGGCAGTTCTCCTTAATAATTTCCTGGAATATGGTGTCTAGATTATTTTTCTGATCATGGCTTTCAGGCAGTCCAATGATTCTCAAATTGTCTCTCCTGAATCTGTTTTCCAGATCCAATGAGTTATTTCACATTTTCTCCTATTTTTTCATTCTTTTGATTCTGCTTGACTGATTCCTGGTGTCTCATGGATTCCTTATCTTCCAACTGTCCAATTTTAATTTTTAAGGCATTGTTTTCTTCAATGAGATTATGCACCTTTTTTTGCATTTGACCAAATGAATTTTTTAAGGCATTGTTTTCTTCAGTGAGATTATGCCCCTTTTTTCCATTTGGCCAGATGAATTTTTTAAGGCATTGTTTTCTTCCCCTCCGAGCTGAGCTGCTGCCCTGCGCTGTGCTTCCCTTTTGCCCAAGTCTGACTGACCTTTCCTGAAATCTTCTAAATTATCTCTGGTTGGAAGACTTTGTCTCTCTGTCTCTTTACAAGTTCTGTCATTTCAGAATCTGTCCAGAGGTTTGGTTTAATGTTCTTTTTGAGGGAACTGAAGGAGAGCTCAGGCAGCTTGCTGATTCCTCTCCACCATCTTGGCTCCCTCATATGATTTTTAAAAGCCAGGTGAAAGCAAGTTGTGCCCTGTTTGTATTGACAGTGAAAACAGTTTGGAAACTTTTGAGGGAGAAAAAATCATACTGTCACTTTAAGTGCTTTCCTGCAATTACAAGATCTGTGAATCTGGTGTATGGGACAATTGCCTCAGTTTACCTAAATAATTTAAGGAGACTGCCGAGTCAAGCAAAGACAGATTTATTTCATTCTCATGAGAATGTGCAACCCCATGCAAATTATGAGGAGTGCCCTGATGAGCTCAGGAGTTGGGTTTTTGTAGAAGTTGGAGGGGGAAGTCCCCTAGTGCACCAGACAGGCTCACAATCTAATGTCATATCCTGTCCCAACTAGGTATGCATGTTGAGCTCATGATCAGGGTATGGAGGTATGTTCAGTTAGGTCTGAGAGCTGGGTGAATGGGGAGGGGGAAAGGGTGCAAGTGGTTGCAAAACCACTCCACCTGTGTGAGGAGGGGGCAGGTGGTTTTGAAACCAGGAATGGGGAAAGAAGGGAGGGATGGTACCAGGAGCTTTGGAATGCAAGAAGGGAGGGGTGGTACCAGTGTGGGGTTGTGCTAACAGGAGACAGCAAGGAGAAGGGGAGTGGAGTACACCATGTTCAGTAAGGCAAAATATACTTCTCTCCTGCTTGGCCACAGCAATGGCCGGGGGGGGGGGGGGGGGTTTGTTTTGGTGAGATAATGAGGGTTAAGTGACTTTCCCAGAGTCACACAGCTAGTAAGTGTCAAGTGTCTGAGGCCAAATTTGTATTTGGGTACTCCTGACCCCAGGGCCAGTGCTCTATCCACTGGGCCACCTAGCTGCCCACAGGGGTTGTGCTTTAGCAATGGGATAGATTAAGGACAGGGTGGTCTAGCAATAACAGGGACTGGGGGCTGTGTACTTTCCAGACCTCAGACTCAGAGTCTGAGCTGACTCAAGTCCATTATATCCCACTCACTGGGAAGAACCAAAAAGCAATTGAGTTTGATTGAAACATCTAGTTGGGTAATCTTGAAAACTAAAGTACTGGTCACTTTTAAAGTCACTTTAAAATTGGTGTATATGTGTGTTAAAATTAGGAATAACTGTAAATTATGAGACTCTTACCTGTTTTTGTTAAGACTGTTAATTGTTTTGTTTACTCTAAGACAAAGAGGAAAGCACTGGAAGAATTTTGAAACTAAGGGTAAATTATTGTTATTAAGTTGGTAAATTATTGAATGGGAAAAGACACAGAAAAAAGACCTTCTATACGCTCCCTTAATTTGTAAATTTCCCTGAAAAGAGCTTGTTATGTGTAATGGGGGGGAATGGGGTACGGGTTTGTGTTAGGGGTTGGGGTTCTTAGGAATTCCTCTTTAAAGAATTACACCCTCGGGAGCAGCTAGGTGGTGCAGTGGATAGAGCACTGGCCCTGGATTCAGAAGGACCTGAGTTCAAATCCGACCTCAGACACTTAACAATTACTAGCTGTGTGACTCTGGGCAAGTCACTTAACCCCAGTTGCCTCACAACCCTCCCCCCCCCCCCCAAAAAAAAGAATTACACCCTCTTGCACAAAAAAGTAGTTAGAATAAGATGGTAGTTTATTTAGGGGCAAGGGAAGGGAAGGGGTGGGGAGGGAAACCATGAAAGAAATCCTTGGACTTCTCATGGGGAAATATGCACAAAGCACGTGGCTCAGAGGTACCAATCTCCCAGAGCAGGAGACTGGCAGGTACTTTTATAGAGGACTGATGGGGGTGGACCATCTGCCTGTGGAAAGTTCCTTTAGTGAGAGAGGACCATCCCCCACTGGCAGTGACTGGAAGAATTGGGTGAGGGGTGTCCTCTTCAGGACACAAAGTCCACAGTCACACCCAAATTTATCTCCCCAGGGTAAGGGAGACCAGAATGAAGCGTGGATGTCGAAGCTAGCTCAGTCTGAATTTGGTTCCTTATCTCTCTAGGAGTATCTGTTCTCTGGTTTAGTTTCTCAAGGAGAAGATTCCGTGATGTGCCCCAGAGAACTTCTGGGGTGTTCTGCACCCCATGACATATGGGTTGTGAAATTCCTAGACAAGGAGGAGTCTTACTGATTGACCCTTATTAAACTCTGTGAAGAAGCAAAGATTGATTGGGTCCTTAAGCTCCTCTTTGCAATGACCAGAATTAGAATGGCTCCCTAGGGGCTTATGCAAATCAAACCCTTCATAAACTTTTTTTTTTTTAGTGAGGTAATTGGGGTTAAGTGACTTGCCCAGGGTCACACAGCTAGTAAGTGTTAAGTGTCTGAGGCTGGATTTGAACTCAGGTCCTCCTGAATCCAGGGCCAGTGCTTTATCCACTGCGCCACCTAGCTGCCCCCGACAATTTACTTTCTGCTGAAGGCAGATTAATATACTTTGTGCTGAATGTATATCATGGCAGACACTGACAGTCAGTTGTTCTCCAGCTCTCTATCCTGGACTTCATGTTTGTTTTCATACCTATAATTTTGATAACTTAATGCATCTTGCTGTATGGACCTTGTATTTGTAACACTGTCACTTCTTTATTTGCTTGTAGAATTAAGGCTTTCACTGAAGCCACAGCAATGCCCCTGTGACCCTTGGGTCATGCTCTCTATGCCCCATTTTTCAGCCTTGAAGAAGCTACAGAAGATGGACCTTCACCCATTTATCCCCAGAAATAAGGATAGGGGACAATATTATGGGAATGCAGTGGGACCCCAAGAAACCTAAAGATCCCAACCCCCCAAAATGAGGGAAAAGCAGCTCTCTTTCCCCCCCCCCCCTTATGTATGAGGTGTGGCAGGACATGACCCCAGTATACTAAAAAATAATACTAAGGTCTACAAGAGGATATGCAGGATATGGTTGGATGTTACATATCCTACTGATACCCTGTTACCAAAGATCCCCTCTTAGTTATCTGGCCCCAATCTTTGCATTTTCTCTTACCTTCTCTTCCCTTTCTTTGTTTTGTAAAGATACAAAAGACAGGTCTTCTCAACAGTCACCAAGGTGATCTGTTCCCTGGCCATATTTCTCTCTCCTAATAAATCACTTTTTATTTTACAAGATTCTTGATGAGCCTCCAATTCTTTGAGTGAGCTAGCCTACTGATCCAGGTCACAAGTCCCCCCAAATAAGAAGGGTTGATCAGCAGGACTTGGTCAGCCCCTTTCCACCTGAGCTGCAGGGAATCCTTGCTAGGTGTGTTTTTTAATAGACCCAATCTCGGGGTTCCAACTTCAGGGTAGACTGATTCAGGATGAGTTCCTAGAAAATGACTGAGAAACAAAGGTCTCGAAAATTTTGAGTGAGTACCAGCAATAGGAAGGATAGAAGGGAAGTCGTGGTGGAAAGGAGTTGCTGGAAGGAGAAAGAGGGGCGTGGGACAACTGAGGATGATTTCAAAGGGTGAAAGAGAATATTGACCAAAAGTGGGTGCCCTAAGGTTCAGAGGAACTGGGGGAAGGGCTTTTGGTCTTGACAGACACAAATCATCCATAAATTTTGCAAGCTGAATCTTAATTCCACTGATATATTCTAACAAAAAATTGGGTGTGCTTGGCTAGGTATGTTGCAGTGGTTTGCCTGTAAGGAAAAGCCTCAACAAGATCTGTGAATCTGGTGTATGGGACAATTGCCTCAGTTTACCTAAATAATTTAAGGAGACTGCCGAGTCAAGCAAAGACAGATTTATTTCATTCTCATGAGAATGTGCAACCCCATGCAAATTATGAGGAGTGCCCTGATGAGCTCAGGAGTTGGGTTTTTGTAGAAGTTGGAGGGGGAAGTCCCCTAGTGCACCAGACAGCCTCAACCCACTGTGGACACATGTAAATCCTGATTAATAACTAACTTTTTTTTAATCATAAAAGTATTTATTTTCCAGTTACATGTAAAGATAGTTTTCAATATTTCTTTTCCTAAGATTTTTATTTCCAAATTTTTTCCCTCCCTCCCTTCCCTCCCTTCCCCCCTCCCCAAGACAGAAAGCAATCTTATATAGGTTATATATGTACAATCACATTAAACACATTTCTGCATTAGTCATATTGTGAAAGAAGAATCAGAACACAAGGGAAAAATCTCAAAAAAGAAAAAAAGTCCAAAAGTAGAAACAGTATGGTTCAATCTGCATTCAGAATCCACAGTTCTTTCTTTATGGATGTGTAGAATATTTTCTTTCCTGAATTCTTTGGAATTGTCTTGGAACATTGCACTGCTGAGAAGAGCCAAGTCTATTACAGTTGATCATTACACAATGTTGCTGTTACTGTGCACAATGTTTTCCTGGTTCTCTTCACTTCACTCAGCATCAGTCCACTTAAGTCTTTCCAGGTTTTTCTGAAATCTGCCTGCCCATCATTCCTTTTTTTTTTAGTGAGGCAATTGGGGTTAAGTGACTTGCCCAGGCTCACACAGCTAGTAAGTGTCAAGGGTCTGAGGCTGGATTTGAACTCAGGTACTCCTGACTCCAAGGCCAGTGCTCTATCCACTGCGCCACCTAGCTGCCCCTATTCCTTTTTTTTTTTTAATTTTTAAAAGTTTTATTATTTTTTTCTGCCCATCATTTCTTACAGAATGTATTCCATTACATTCATATATCAAAACTTGTTCAGCCATTCCCCATTCAATTTCCAATTCATTGCCACTACAAAGAGAGCTACTATAAATATTTTTGTACATATGGGTCCTTTTCCCTTTTCTATGATCTCTTGGGACACAGATCTAGTAGTGGTATTACTGGGTCAAAGGGCATGCACAGTCCAATAGCATTTTAGGCATACTTCCAAATTGCTCTCCAGAATGGTTGGATCAGTTGACAACTCCACCAACAATGCATTAATGTCCAATTATTCCACAGTTTCTCCAACATTTATTGTTTCCCTTTTTTGTCATATTTGCCAACCTGTTAGGTATGAGGTAGCACCTCAGAGTTATTTTAATTTGCACTTCCCTAATCAATAGTGATTTAGAGCATTTTATATGGCACTAGATAGCTTTGATTTCTTCATCTGAAGACTGAATGTTCATATCCTTTGACCATTTCTCAATTGGTGAATAACTAGTAATACCCCGACTTTTAAGCAGAGAAAAGTGTGAGCTGAATAAAAATCAATTTGCCAGACTTGAAAGGGATTGTCAGGGAGAGGGAATTTCTCTGGTGGTTGGGGGCTGGGGAGGCCTTAAGGGTTTGCTAGCATTATATTTGGTACAGATTTCACATTATAGATAAACATCATGTGCAGCTCATCTCTTTTTTCCCCAGCAAAATTTCAGCCCAAAATAAGCAAACTGTCAGGGCTCCAGTGACTTAAAGAGTACAGGGAATCTATTATAGGCCAACACAGAGAGTCAAGGAGGATTGGGCATCCTTTTGGCCCATACCAGAGCTCTGAGTTTTATCCATTTTGTACCCTTCCCATCTTAGTCTGTCTTGGATAGGACAGGAAACAGTCTCTTGGACAGCTTTAAGCTCTCCTGGGGTCAATGTTAATTTAAGAGCAGCCCCAGCAGGTGTAAAAGAAGAAAGACTAATAGGGATAGGGTGTGGTGAGCAGCTTGCTCGGTATGCAGGTCATTGAGGGCATTACATCCAACATGGGGAGAGATTTCATGGGAGTGTCTTGGACCTCAGGACCTGTGCCTCATTTTTGTGTGTGTGTGTGTGTGGCAATGAGGGTTAAGTGACTTGCCAGGGTCACACAGCTACTAAGTGTCAGGTGTCTGAGGCCCGATTTGAAGTCAGGTCCTCCTGAATCCAGGGCTGATACTGTATCTACTGCACCACCTAGCTGCCCCACCCCTGCCTCATTCTTAATGGGAAATCCAGAAGATGTGCGGAACCTTCAAGATTTCCATAACATCCAGAAATTGTGTGCTACCCCAAAAGGATACCTGCTGTCCTCACTAGTTTTCCTTTTGCTAACTCACAAGAACAGGAGTTCTGAATTTGAGAGACTCCTACCCAGACTGAGCCTCTCTCTGAGTCCAGCCTAGAACACAGAAGATACCTGTAAAGTTGTAATTTTTCTGTTAATTCCCTTTTAATTTCACCTATAGTCTTATATAATCACAATTATCCATTTTATGTCTTGTCATCCTATTTATTATTTGATTATACATGGACTCTTTCCTTCTTCATAGATCTGAAAAGTAATTCATTACCAATTTCAGAGGGGGGGGGTTCAGTTACGACATTGTGGTCAGAGCTCCATGTTGTGAGAAGAGCTTGGGACCTGGATGATGGGGGGGGGCATAACACACCCAAAGAATTGGTAGGCTTACAGCAAATGTTGTAAAATAGAGAGATTTATTAGGAGAGATAAATACTTGGCCTGTAGACAATAAGATAGGTAAAATAGAAAACAGAATAAATATCATGGGAAGGAATAGGATGGAGGGAAATAGCTATGATGATTGACTATAATGGCAAAACGTATGGTACCTACTCTGCTGGGCTATTGTGAAGAAAATTCTTTGTCAAGTTTAAGGTACTATATAAAGATTATTATGAAAAGGATGTTATTAAAAAAAAACTGGAAAGACCTACATGAACTGAAGCAGAGTGAAATGAAATGATCTTCTGGGAAGCACATGGTTATTCTCAGCAAGGCAATGATCTGAAAAACTCTGAAGGACTCATGAAAATTGCAATCAATCTACAGAGAAATCTGAAAACAGATTGAAACACATTTTTTGACAATTTCTTAATCTGAAGTTTAGTTTTTATCTGTTTTCTCTCACAACCTAGCTAACGTGGAGATGTTTTCCATGACTACTCATGTATGACTTACATTGAATTTCTTGAGTTCTTGGGGTGGGTGATGGGAAGGGTAGGAGGAAAATAAGTTGGAACACAAAATTTTTAAAAATTGATGTCAAAATTTGTTTTTATATGCAATTTGGAAAATAAAATTCTAAACAGAAAAAAAAAACATAGATAGAAATGTCTCTAAATATCCAAGGGTCTGCATGTCTGCAACATCATATTCCTAAGGTGGGAAACAAGGATTTTTTTTGTTTCTTAAATATTTGGTTTCAGTGTCTAAAGTTTAAGAATTGTTTTTATTTCTGCAAAAGTTTAAGGTCTCAGTTTCTTAGGGTCTTTTTCCCACCACAAAGTGACCTTTTATATCAGGGTCATTTATCCATTTAGAGCTTATGTTGGAATATCATGTGAGGTGTCCAGCTGAGTCTAATTTCTGACAGATTTTTGTCTACATTTCTCAGCACTTTTTGGATAATAATATTTTCCCTGTAACTGTGATCAAATATTATGGCATTGTGATTGTTTTCTGCTGCATATCTACTTTGTTTGACTGACTGAACTTTCAATCTCTTCACCAACACCAAGTCATTCTAATTATTACTACTTCAAAGTATAGTTTGAGATCTGGTGCTGATAGAGTCCCTTCTTGGCTATTTTGTTTTTAATATTAAACTTGAGATTCTTGACTTTTGTTCTTCCATATGAAACTTATTATCATTTTTACTAGGCCTATAAAATATTACATTGGTAGTATGATTGTTACAGCATTGAAAATGTAAATTGATTTAGGTAGTATTATCATTTTTGTTATAATGGCTAAACCTACTCATAGGCAATTATGGTTTCTCCCAAAAAGTGCAGTAATATTTTAAATGTATTTTAAATATTTAAAAATATTGTTATATGGGTTGTCTCCTATAGAATGGGAAGGAGAAGAGATATTGGGAGATATTTTGGTCATTTAAAAAAGATATCCATGTAATTACATTTTCAAAAATGTTAGTCTGGGTGGAGCCAAGGTGGTGGAGGAAAGGCAGTGACTTGCCTGAGCTTTCCCCAAGAACCCTCCAAATACCTTCAAATAATGCTGTAAGATAATTCCTGGAACAGCAGAACCCACAAAATGACAGGGTGAAATCATTTTCTGGCCAAAGAGAAGGTCAACAGGAAAGGTCTGTTGTATGGGGGGGAGAGTGGAGCACAGCCCAGCACAGGCTGCCCCAGCCCAGATCCATCTCCAGCTCGGGCCCATCCCCAACAAACTGGGAGCAGGCCTCAGGAGCCTCTGATTCAGCAGAGGCAGCAACTGCTTATGTAACTCAGCCCACCAATGGTAAGGGGGTCGAACAATTGCCCAGAAGAAGATTCCATGGGTCTCTTTGCTAGCACTGAGGCAGGAATCTGTTGCTTTGCCCATACTTGGATCTAGGTCACAATCTTGGGTGGCATGATGGCCCCAAGCAGGGAAG
This sequence comes from Dromiciops gliroides, assembly GCF_019393635.1. Classification (NCBI taxonomy): domain Eukaryota; kingdom Metazoa; phylum Chordata; class Mammalia; order Microbiotheria; family Microbiotheriidae; genus Dromiciops; species Dromiciops gliroides. The sequence continues at coordinate 17,252,789 of NC_057867.1, read as the reverse complement.
GAGTATAGGCACACCAGATCTTGCAGCCACAATGGAATCAGACTCTGTTCATAGCTCCAGGGCAGAGAAGCAGGCCTGTAGTTTCTTGAAGACCAGAGCACAGGCAAGGTGAGTACCTCTCCTTAAAGCTTGGAAGAACTAAGGACTTACAAATTCCTAAAAGTATCTTGGAGAACAGCTGCTCAAACCCCACAAAGGTTGGGACACCACCCTAGAAGCAGTACCCCACTTTAACAAAGAGTTAAAATACAAGGAATAGACTGGGGAAATGAGCAAACAGAAAAAATGCTGACCATAGAGAGTTTCTATGGTGACAAGGGAGATCAAATTACTCTTCAAAAGAAGATAACAAAGTCAAAGCTCCTACATCCAAAGCTTCCAAGAAAAATATTAATTGGTCTCAGGCCATAGAAGCCCTCAAAAAGGACTTTGAAAATGAAGAGAAATGTAATTTCCTGGAGTAGTTGATGAAGGCACTAAATGTAATTTTTTTGATGAGTCCTCAATTTGAAGTCAGCAAATCCATGTATGTTATAATCCTTTTATCAACACAGCATGAAGCATGTCTGGGTAAGTCAGCAGGAGGCTCTTGACCACAGCACAGTTCAGCAGCTGAGGCCCCTTTGTCCTAGTGCAGCAGGCTGGTGGTACAGCAGGCCAGTTGTGAGACCCTCCAGTCCTGGCTGACAGGTCAACCTGCCTGCCAGATAACCACCCACAGGACAGGTGGGACAAGGCCAAGCTATCCCAGCACAGGGAAAAAGTCTAGAGTGGTGAGTGATCCACACATCATGGAGGCCTCAAAGTAGAAAGCCAGTGACCAGGCCCCTACCCCCAGAACAAGAAACTTTAAACAGTGGCACCTGTGCCCCAGGAGCAGACCTCAACTTTAAATGTCAAAAATAGTTTAAAATATGACTAAGAGGGGCAGCTAGGTGGCGCAGTGGATAAAGCATCGGCCTTGGATTCAGGAGTACCTGAGTTCAAATCCAGCCTCAGACACTTGACACTTACTAGCTGTGTGACCCTGGGCAAGTCACTTAACCCCCATTGCCCCGCAAAAAAAAAATATATATATATGACTAAGAAACAGAAAAGGGCATAGCTTTCTATGGTGACAGGGAAGATCAAAACACAAAGTTAAATGAGGACAATTCAAAATGCCTTCATGTGAATCCTCAAGGGGGAAGATGAATTTGTCTCAAGACCAAAAAGTCTTCTTGGAAGAGCTCAAAAAGCATTTAAAATTCAAATAAGAGTGGTAGAAGAAAATGTGAGAAAAGAAATGAGAAATGAGAGTTACACGAGAAAATTATGGAAAAAAAGGTGTCAACAGCTTGGAAAAGGAAGCCTAAAAATTGACTCAAGAAAACAATTCCTTAAAAAAATACAATTGGCCAAATCAGGGGAAAATTATCCAAATGGAAAAGGAAGTACAAAAGCTTAATGAAGAAAATAATGCCTTAAAAACTAGAATTGGGCAGATGGAAGCTAATGACTCTATGAGACACCAGGAAATAGTCAAACAGAATCTAAAGAAGGAAAAAATAGAAGAAAATGTTAAATACCTTATTGGAAAGACAACAGACCTGAAAAATAGATCCAGGAGAGATAATTTAAGAATTATTGGACTACCTGAAAGCCATAATTAAAAAAAAATAGTCTAGATGCTATATCCCAGGAAATTATCAAGAGAACCACCCTGATATTGTAGAATCAAAGGATAAAATATTCATTGGAAGGATCTACTGATCACCTCCTGAAAGAGACCCCAAAAGGAAAACACCAAGGTATATTGTAGCCAGAAAGAGACAATTTCAATATCATGGAGCCAAAGTGTGGAGCCTAAAATTCTAACTGATATCTAAAGAATCTAATATGTGGTTGCCTTAAATTAGAAGCTTTAGCACCAGTCTTTGGGCATTAAGCATGTATTAAAGTATATGAGGGGTTAGCAAAGAGAGAGAGAGAGGAAAAATAGCTTTCATCTAGCTATCTGAAAGAGTGTGTCTCTACAGCCAACAGCCGGTTCAAACAGGAAGCAGGGCCATCCTCACACACAGCTCCAAGCTAATTGGCTGATAGCATTGATAGACAAGACCCACAGGCATTAGACATAACTTCTGGATGCCAATCCAACTTTTGAAACCCCAGAAAAGTCACCTCATGCTTTTTCCTCAGGGTGGCGCTCTGATTCTCACACTGTGCTTTATGTGAAGAAACATCATTTCCTCACATGAAGCAATAACATTACAGATACTTATGACTAACAAAGTAAAGGGAATGAAAAGAGAGAAAAAGAGATTGAGTGATGCATTAACAAAAGCTAAAGGGGGCACTCCCCTTTTAGCAGGTGGACATTACAAACAGAGAAAAACTAAAGGGGGCACTCTCCTTTAGTAAGTGAACATTATAAACAGTGTATACAATGTGGAAAAGGAAAATAGGAAAATGTCTATTTAAGTTTTTGGAAGTCTTTTCTCAGATGATTCTTGGGATGTCCTCTGGATATAATTGTGGAATGGAAGTCTTTCAAGTGTTTCAGATGCTGGTGATCAGCTGGGAAATTTTCCTACAAAATTGAGCTTAACACAACTTTAAATAGCTTTGCCAATAATCAAATCAAACAATGAGAGTTCTCAAAAACATGACTAAGGAAATTCAGAATCTTAGTTGTTACACATGAAACATATAATAAAAACAAAAAATTGAAACATTAATATTACTACACTCCCCCCTGTGGGGAGAATAAATTGAGAAGACAATTGTGATATTAATTTAGAAAATAATTTCATATTTGTTTCATTACTTTTTGCATCATCTGCCTAATTATCTTCATGTCGTTATGAGAAATTAAAGAATCTAATATAATTGGTAGCAGATGTCAAGGCCAAATACAACATTGTATTTATCATGACACCTGAGATAATTATGAGGGTTACCATAAAAAAACAGATAAATGACTGAGTCAGACTTAATAAGATGCATAGGACTGAGATGTCCATGACATCAGGCATATAGAAGGGGGAATTGAAGCCAGGTGTTAAATGAGATGGCCACCCAGTGCCATGTGGGGGGAAAATTAGACCAAGAAAATCCAACCTCAAATCTTGCCAATAGCCGTTTTCTCGGCCTTTCCCAAAGCAGTGTAGTACCTGGACTTCATGCATATCTCCCCTTTTGGGACAGTTCAGTGTCTGCTCTTTCATGTATTTCTCTTTTGATTGGATGGCATCTTGGTCAACTGGCATCTGGTAACTCAGAATGAAGGTAATTAATGTCTTAAATGATAAGTTCCCATAAACCAAGTCATATATGGATTTAAAAATTGAGGATAATAATGATTGCAAAAAATGTGAATGTGCCTAGACTCAGAATATAATATATAATTATGCAATAATTCCAAGTAATAACTTTTTTTACTAAGTATACAACTATTCTTGTGAAAAATCAGAACATATTTTAATATAAGTTAAAACACAATCTTAAAAGAATAAGAATCTCTACAAAAATAAGCCCATACTATTGAGTTCAAAATGTAGTTGCAATAGCATAAAAAAGAAACCCTTATGTAACACTTAAACTGACTTTTTAAAAATTAATTTTAGTAAGTCTAGAACATATTTTATTTCAATATCTAAAATCCCCAAATCACATATTATTTTGCAAAATATGCTCCAATTTAAGGCAATAATAAATTTGATTACATGAATATGAAAAAAACTTTTGCAATTGTTCCCCTCTTTTTCTATGCTTATCAAAAATAATACTTTAGAATTAATATATACTTGCCATGGCAAGCAATTTGCCAGGGAAATGCTTTATAGAATTTGATCAAATAATCAGTTGGACAAAACAAACAATTTAGAATATGGGAGCACAATACTCCCAGAATTAATATTGTATTATGAAATCAAAATCATCTTGCATTGGTTCAAAATTGGAGAGAGAGATGAATAGAACAAAATACACATGGAAGAATAAGAGTGTAAAGCCTAAAATTCTAGCTGTGATGTTTAAAATCTAATGTGTGGTCGCCTGACCTGACCCCAGTGCAGGGGAGAAAACTAGCTAATATTTACTGATAAATTCAGCAAGAGTTTAGGTTTTTAAGTATTTATTAAAGTGTATTATAAGTTAGCGAAGAGAGAGAGAGAGATTGAGATGCTATCCTTGTAGCATGGAAAATACTAGGTTAGATCTATACAGTATAGCCAGAGAGAAAAACCTTCCTTTCCTAGCAGCCCACATGAAGTCTTGCCACCACGCCGAAGTCTGGGTGAAAAGACTCAGATCCTTAGCTGCTTCTCCCAGAAGCTCCCTGTGAAACAGGAAGCAGAGCTGTCCTCACACACAGCTCCAAGTTAATTGGCTAGTAGCACTGATTGACAAGACCCAGAGGCATTAGATGCAACTTCTGGACACTAATCTGACCTTTGAAACCCCAGAAAGGTCACTGATGCTGAAGTCACATGTTTTTTTTTCAGGCCTGATTTTCACAATGTCCCTCTCAGCAGGGGGGTATGGTTCCAATTCTCACAAGAGACAAAAAAATTCAATGGTCTACATGTGCTGGTACCAGTTTTACATGGGAGCAATGTATCCATGAGTCCTTCTCTCTTATTTTGATGGCAGTCAGAGTTGTTAGCAAAACTTGGAAAAGACCTTCCCAAGCTGGCTGGGTCCCACTAGTCTGCTGAAATTTTTTGGTATATACAGTCTCCTGGAATCAAATCATGTAAGGAGAAGTCCAAGGGGCCAGCCTGTACTGCTGCTCCTGCTTCGTGGAGTTCACATGGCCCGGCTTGTAATTCCCGTATATAGGAAGCAACAGAGGTATCTCCCCCCACCAATGATGTATATACTAGGGAAAAAGGTTTTTCTTGGATAGGAGGATGGCCAAAAAGCATCTCATAAGGTGATATATGTAGTTCTCCTCTTGGCCTGCTGCACAGATAGCACAGTGCCAAGGGTAGAATATCAGGCTACTTCAAATGAGTTTCAATGCACAATTTGCCAATCATGCTCTTAAGGTCTTTATTCATACGTTCCACCTGGCCTGAGCTTTGTGGGTGGTAGCGTGTATGGAACTCTGGAGTAACTCCCAATAAAGAGTAAATTTCGGATAAAACAGAATCAGTAAAATGTGTGCCTTTTTCAGAATCAATGAGGGCTGGTGGGCCAAAGTGAGGGACTATTTCTTTAAGGAGGGTTTTGGCAACAAAGGCAGCTGTAGCTCGGGAACATGGGAAAGCTTCTACCCACTGAATGAGTTGATCAACTATAAAAAAACAAAACTTATAATGCCCTGCCTTAGGGATTGTGATATAATCAATTTGTAGATGCTCAAAAGGTGTATATGCTAAAGGATGTCCTCCATAAACTTTAGCCCGGAAAGCATGTTGATTATAAGTCTGACAGACTGAACAAGAGGCACAAACCCTAGAGGCCACATTATTAACTCCAGGGGCAATCCAAACCCACAATATCTTGTGTGCCAAAATGGCCTTTTCTGTGAATAGATAGGCATATGTTATGACAGAAGCTCCGGGGGAGAAGCGGCTTCCCCTCCAAAGTCACCCAGACCCCACTGACTTCTTTAGCCTTGAATTTCTTTTGCCCAAATAAAGATACAGTTCTCAAGAGTTACAAGTATTATTGTCCTGTGTAGGGATGTAAATAGTTTAACCTTATTGAATAACTTTTTTCCTGTTTACTTTGTTATACTTCTCTTGAATCATATATTTGAAGATCAAATTTCCTGTTCAGTTCTGGTCTTTTCATTAGGAAAGTGAGAAAGTTCCCTATTTTATTGAAGGTCCATATTTCCCCCTGAAAGATAATGATCAGTTTTGCTGGGTAGCTGATTCTTGTTTGCAAACCAAGCTCCTTTGCTCTCAAGAATATCATATTCCAAGCCCTCTGATCCTTTAATGTTGAAACTACAAGGTTCTGTGTAATCCTGACTTTTAGAGGAAAAAGTGCTACTATTTATACTGATTTTAAATATGCATTTAGTGTCTGAAAGAAGGAAAAAACATACAAACAAAGGGGAAAATAGGATGGATGGAAGTACACAGTTAGTAATCATAACTGTGAATGTGAATGGGATGAACTCTCCCATAAAATGGAAGTGAATAGGGGTAGCTAGGTGGCACAGTGGATAGAGCACCAGCCCTGAATTCAGGAGGACCTGAGTTCAAATACAATGTCAGACACTTAACAATTACTAGCTGTGTGACCCTGGGCAAGTCACTTAACTCCAATTGCCTCACCAAAAAAAAAAAAAATGGAAGCGAATAGCAGAGTGGATTAAAAACCAGAATCCTACAATACAATTTACAAAAACCACATTTGAAGCAGAGATACAGAGTAAAGGTAAAAGGTTGGAGCAGAATATATTATACTTCAGCTGAAGTAAAAAACAAAAAAGAAAAAAACAGGGGTAGCAATCCTTATCTTGGACAAAACAAAAGCAAAAAAAAAATGGATCTAATTAAAAGAGATAAGGAAGGTACCACAGGAATATAAGGTCATATAAATACTAAACATATACTCATCAAGTGATATAGCATCCAAATTTTTAGGGAAGAAGGTGAGTTACAAGAGGAAATAGACAGCAAAACTATAATAGTGTGAAATCATAACCTCCCCTTCTCAGAACTAGATAAATCTCATCACAGAATAAATAAGAAAGAAGATAAAGAGGTGAATTGAATTTTAGAAAAAGTAGATATGATAGCCCTCTAGAGAAAATTGAATGGGGATAGAAAGAAATATAACTTTTTCTCAACATTTCACAGCACATTCACAAAAACTGACCATATATTAGGGCACAAAAATATGAGTCAAATGTAGAAAGGCAGAAATAGCAAATGCATTTTTTCATACCATGATGCTATAAAAATTACATGTAATAAAGAGCCATGGAAAGATAGACTGAAAATTAATTAGAAATTAAATAATCTCAAACTAAAGAATGAGAGGGTCAAACAACAAATTATAAAAACAATCAATAACTTCATCAAAGAGAATGACAGCAATGAGACCACATACTAAAACGTATGTTATCCAGCCAAAGCAGTTCTGAGTGGAAATTTTAAATCTTTAAATGCTAAAATACATAAAATAGAGAAAGAGGAGATCACAGAATTGGGCATGCAACTAAGAAGGAACAAAACTAAATACTAAATGAGAAATTCTGAAAATCAAAGGAGAGATTGATGAAATTGAAAGTGAGAAAACTATAGAATTGAAAAATAAAACTAAGCTATTTTTGTGAAAAAAAAATCAATGAAATAGATAAACTTTTGGTTAATTTGATTTAAAAAAGAAAGAAGAAAACCAAGTTAACAATGTTAAAAAATTAAAGGGGTGAATTCTCCACCAATGAAGTGGAAATTAATGCAATACTTAGAAACCATTTTGCCCAACTGTATGCCAATAAATTTGACAATATAAAGGAATTGGATGAATATTTACAAAAATATTAGCAGATTACCAGAAGAGGAAATAAAAGACTTGAATAGTCACATTTTAGAAAAAAGAAATTGAACAAGCTATCAATGAACTCCCTAAGAAAAAATCTATAGGGCCAGATGGATTTAAAAGTGAATTCTACCAAACATTTAAAGAACAATTGATTTGTATACTATATGAATTATTTGAGAAAAATAGATGAAGGATTTCTACCAAATTCCTTTTATGAGACAAATATGGTGTTGATATCTAAAACAGACAAAGCCAAAACAGAAAATAAAGACCAATTTCCCTAATGAATATTGATGCAAAAATTTTAAATAAAATATTAGCAAGGATATTACAGAAATCACCATGATATTACATTATGATCACGTGGGATTCATACCAGCAATGTAGCCCTGGTTCAACATTAGGAAAATTATCAACATAATCAACCACATCAATAACAAAACTAACCAAATTCATATGATTATCTCAATAGATGCAGAAAAACCTTTTGACAAAATGCAGCACTCATTCCTATTACAAACACTAGGGATATGAGCCAAGATAGTAGAAGAAAGTCTGTGACTCTCCCAGCTCTGGAAAAACCTGTCCACATGCCTCCAAAAATAATGCCATAAGACACTCTTGGAACAGCATAACCCACATAAGAACAGAGTGAGACCCTTTTCCAGCCAAAGACAGCTTAATTAGATGACTGGGATCACCTGCTGTTCAGGCTGAAAGAGGAACCCAGCTCATGGAGCAGGACTAGCCTCAAGCAGGCAGCCCCTCCAACCAAAGCCTCGGAATCTTCAGCTGCTTCTTCTGAAGCTTGGCTCGCAGATTGGTGAGGGGGTCTAGCAGTTGGGGGGAAGAGCTGGGGTCTCCGCTGGAACTGGGGCAGGGCACCCACATTCTGAACCAGCAAGCAAACTCTAGGGACAGCCACCCAGTTGGGGAGGGGTACAGACATGCCAAGCTTCCAACCACAGAGAATCAGATTTCAATCAGACTTCTGTTTCTGGGTCAAAGAGAAAGCAGGTTATGGTTACTCACAGGCCAGGAAGGGTGAAAAAAAGCCTGATCACCCCCTGGGCCAAGCTGTACCTGTGTGTCCTGGAAGCATCGCTACACTTTAAGAAGGAGTTAAAAGCCAAAAAATAGGGGATCAAGATGAGAAAGCAGAAAAAACAGCAGACCATTGAAAGCTGCTTTGTGGACAAGCTAGACCAGAATACACCCTCAGAAGAAGATAATAACAAAGTTAAAGCTCCTGCATCCAAAGCTTCCAAAAAAAATATGAATTGGTCTCAGGCCTTGAAAGCATGCAAAATGGACTTTGAAGAGAAAGTAGGAGAGATAGAAGGAAGATTTTAGAGAGGTGGAGGAAAGAATGGAAAGAGAAATGAGAGTGATGCAGGAAAGTCATGAGAAAAAAATGAACAGTTTGAAAAGCCAAATGGAAAAGGAGATACAAAAGCTCTTTATGACATATTGAATTGCTTGATTTCATAGAGACGGTTGAGGAGGGAAGGGAGGAAGAAAAATTTAGAACACAAAATTAACTCAAAGACCTTAATCTCATCAGAGTGGGCTCAAGGAGGGAATAACATTCACACCCAATTGGAAGGAGTAACCTATTTAACCCTACAGGAAAGTAGGAGGAAAAGAGGATAAGGAGGGAAGGGTGAAAAAAGAGAGGGCAGAGTGGGGGAGGGGACAATCAGAAGTAAAACACTTTTGAGGAGGAATAGGTTAAAGGAAGATAGAAAATAGAGTAAATACCATGGGAAGGGAATAGGATGGAGGGAAATAATTGTGATGATTGATTATAATGGCAAAGCCTACTACTTTGCTGGGCTATTATGAAGAAAATTCTTTGTCAAGTTTAAGGTACAATATACAGGTTATGATGAACAGGATACTATCAGAAAAACTTGGAAAGACCTACATGAACTGAAGCAGAGTGAAATATATGGTATACAAAATAACTGCAGTAGTATAAGATGATCTGCTGGGAAGCATGTGGTTATTTTCAGCAAGGCAATGATCCAATATAACTCTGAAGAACCTAGGAAAATTGTAGTACATCTACAGAAAAAGAACTGATGGTATCTGAAAACAGATGGAAACATACATTTTTAATTTTTTTTCTCTTTGACAATTCCTTAATCTGAAGGTTTGGGTTTTTACTGTTTTCTCTCACAACCTAGCTAATGTGAGAATTTTTCCTTGACTACTCACGAAATCTTATTTTGAATTGCTTGAGTTCTTGTGGGTGGGAGGTGGGAAGGGAGAGAGAAAGAGAAATTGGAACACAAAGTTTTTAAAAATTGATGTCAAAATTTGTTTTTACATATATTTTGGAAAATAAAATTCTATTCAAAGGCAAAAAAAGAAGAAGCAGCATGCACTGCTCTAGTCATGAAATGCTAAGCCACCTTGGTAGGTGTGCCAAAACTCTGATGCCAAGGTATAGTGGGATCAAGACTTGGAGTAGCCTTTGCACTGCTAGCCTAAGCAAAATAGAAACATTCAGTCTTAAAACAAAACAAATAAAATGATGGGTTGGACTATGTCAGTATTATACAATCTGTGGTCCACAGGTACCTGAACAACAGTGATTCTCTCATTTCCTAGCAGGGTTACTTCATATCTAGTGAGCCTTTGATCTGAAAAAGCCTGTATCCTATGATACAGTAAGAGAGCCTCAACTTCATGAGGACATTGCATGATTAGAGTGTTACCTAAGACTAAATCAGAGGCTTTTTCTACCAAAAGGGCAGTAGCTGCCACTGCCCTAAAGCAAAGAGGTACACCAGCAGCTACAGAATCAAGTTGAGTGGAATAATAAGTTATTGGGCATTACACAGGTCCTAATTTTTGAGTCAGGACCCCAGAAGCCACTCCCCTCTGTTCATGTACAAAAAGAGTAAAATACTTACTGTAGTCTGGGAATCCTAGTGCAGGTGCTGATAACAAGGCCCATTTTAATTCTGTTGTAGCTGAAAGATGCTGGGAATCCAGCTGTAAAGGTTCTGGGACAAAAAGAGTAAAAGACTTACTGTAGTCACGAGTCCTAGTGCAGGTGTTGATAACAAGGTTCTGGGACAGAATTTTGGTTAGAGATGTAAAAGGCTTAGTAATTTCACCAAAAGATGGTATCCATTGTGTGCAATATCCAGCTGCTCCCAGAATATCCCTTATCTGCTTCTTAGGAGAGGGAGTAGAGAGTTGTTGAATAGTCTGGACACGCTTAGGAGAGATGGGTTCCATGCCAGTGGCCAAAACAAAACCCAAATATTCCACCTGAGGTAGATGCCATTGTACTTTAGGCTTAGAGACCTTATGGCCTCTTTTGTACAACTCTAATAACAGGTATCCATTGTCTTCCTGGCAAATCTTAGCATTAGGTGCAGCCAGGAGTAAGTCATCTATATATTGGACTAAAGTGGAAACTTTAAATATAATGGAGGCTAAATCCTGTTGCAAAATTTCAGAGAATAGTGTGGGACTGTCAACAAACCCCTGTGGGAGTCTATTCCAAGTCCACTGTCTATTCTTCCAGGTAAAGGCAAACAAGTATTGGGAATCTTGTTGTACTGGAATTGAAAAGAAAGCAGAGCAGAGATCTACCACTATGAAGCATGTTACTTCACATGGGATTGAGGAAATAATAGCAGCAGGGTTAGGTACTATTGGATGTCTAGGTATAACATAGGAATTAATTGCTCACAGATCTTGTACAAAAAGGTAAACAGGCTTGCCATCTGGCCCAGGCTTGGGCTTCTTAACTGGCAAAATAGGGCTATTGCATGGGGAATAAGGGCATGGGATAATTATGCCTTGGTTTGTCAAAGCCTCAATTATAGAAGAAATTCCCTAAATGGCTTCTCTAGATAAGGGACATGGTGGAATGGATGGTGATGGGCTATCTTTGGTCTTAATGATAACAGGCACAGCAGATTTAAGGAGACCTGTGTCAGTAGAGGATGAAGTCCATAGGGACTCAGGAATACCAGAAGGGATTTCAAATGTATTCTGCACTGTTTCTTGAGTATCTGAGATCAAAATTGTCAGCAAGTGGATAGTATCCTCTGGCACTTCCAGGAAAATGCCACCATCTGGAGAACAATATATGGTTGCTCTAAGTTTACAAAGGAGGTCACAGCCTAATAGGTTTGCAAGAGAGTAGGGCATAAGTAGGAATGAATGTTCTACTGTTAATGGGCCCAGATTCACTATGTGAGGGGTTAATTTTGCAACTAATTGGGCTTTTCCTGAAAGGCCAATTACATTTAGAGATACAATAGGTGTACATTCTGGGTCAGGTTTGCTCCCTGGGACTGATCTTGAAGCTCCTGTAAGTAATAAACAATCATAATAAGTATCTCCAACCGTAAGGGTTACATGGGGTCCATTACTTTGGGGAGGTGAATGGACTGGCACAAGAGGGCTAAAAATTTCAGGGTCTGGAAAGGTAAAGTCTTCAGATTCAAACATCCTTTCCCCTCCCCTACACCATCAAACCTCTATATCTCTCTGATCTGTACCCCTTTGAGAGAGCCTGTAAATGTTTTCCTTCAGCTCACCTATATCTCTCTGAAAGGGTCTGTTTTTTCCTCTTTCTGTCTGTACCCCCCTGAAAAGATCTATCTCTATTTTGGTTCTGCCTCTCTGTACTCCTCTGAGAGAAACCATATCTCTTTTGGTTCTGTTCCCTTTGCATAGTCCTACAGTACCACATTAAGTGCCCTTATGTATTGCAGTAATAGCAAAATCTAGAGGGTTGATAGTGATACTAGGGTTGATAGTGATTCTCAACTGCCCAGCCTCACTGCTTCATTGTTTCCTGTACTAGAGCTAAAACGCCCCCTCTGTTCCTTTCTTCCCTCTCATTTTCCTCATAAATATATGTTGCTATTTTAAAAAATCTGTCAGGACTCCAGGTATTCCAACCTGGACACTGCCTTTTAAAATATTTCCATATTTCTGGTAGGGACTGGTGTATAAAATGAGAACAGATAACAATGGCCATCTCTAGCATCTAATAGGTATAGTCTAGGATATTGCCTGTCATGCTTACACAGTCTGTTCATTAGGTTCCTGAACTGTATCTATAATTTTTTGCCAGTTATCAGTCTTTCTAGCACAGATTCCTTCAATGTTTCTCTTGCTTCCTTCAACATATCAAAATGCTCAGGGATATTGGGGTCCCAGTCAGGGTTTTCTAAAGGCCATCCAATAGCAAATTTTCCTCTTGTTTCTAAGGAGTTCACTGTGGTTATTATATCAGCTCTTTCCACTAGGGATAATATCATTTCCATGAGATCAGTAACATCATTCCAAGTGGGCTGATATCCTCTGAAAATTGCCTAAACTGGCTGATAACTGCCGTGGTATCCTCACCAAATTTAGGAATTTCTTCTTTCTATAAACTTAAGTCTTTGGGGCCAAAAGGTATATAGCTCCTGAGCTTTACTACAATACCCTTTTTATCTTGGGTGGGGATCCCTTTAAGAGGAAGGATTTTTATCTTCTCTGTCTCCTCTACAGGTGAATTTCCTCTTTTTTTATTTCCACGGTTGGCATTTCAGCCTGAGAGACAGGCTTGCATTCAAGCTCCAGCTTGGATTCCCCCTCTTTTTCCCCCTTTTTGGTCAATTCCCTATTTGCTAAATTCCAGAGGTTCCAATAAGTTAAATCTTTGGGGGAATCAAAGTGCAGGATCATTTGTAGAGTTTTCAGTGTTAAGTAGTCAAAAGATCCATTCTCTAACCATTTGTTTTTCAGTAAGCTAAAATATTTTTTATGCCACATAAAACACAGTTTGATAAGCCTTGCTTTTTTCATGCCTGGCTGAATTGGTAGCTTATGGGAGTCCCATGCTGTGATTATTTTCTTTAGGTGAGACCCTTGTATTATATGGTATGTCCTGGTATTTATAGTTTTCTTAGTGTTCTTCATATCTATAATATCATCAGTCCCCTTTTTGTAATTCAAAAATTTCCTCACCATAAAACAAAGAAAAGTAAGAATTAAAATAGGAATAGAATATTCAAATTCATAAGGACCAAATGTAAACAGGAGTTCAATCCTGGCCTGGGTGAATAACCAGGAAAAAAAAAAACAAGTAAAGGGAGAGACATGTGGAAATAGGAGGCTAAAATTAGAAAAAGGGTACTTAGGAGGTATTTAGATACTTATTGGCTAACTTGGAATTTAAAGGTACAGGCACATAGAAAATAGGGGAAAATCAGAAGATAGAGGGGTTCAGCATTCTCTTTTGTGGTTGTCAAACTGTGAAGCTTAAAAATCTAACTTCGATGTCTAAAAATCTAAGGAGTGGTTGCCTTAAATTAGAAATGTATAGCACCAATCTTTTGGCATTAAGTATTTATTAAAGTATATTGGGGGTTAGTAAAGAGAACAGGTGGAGAAAGAAAGAAAAGTCTCTCACTCCCTGCACCTTCAGCTGCTCCTCTCTCAACCTCCAATGGAAAGGGAGATATCTCCCCATTCTCTTGAGGGGAAGCTCCCTATACACACAGCTCCAAGCTAATTGACTGGTAGCAGTGATTGACATGACTTACAGGCATTTCTATGAAGAGACCTAACTTTTCAGATGCTAATCACATGCTTTTCTCTCAGTGTGGCGCTGCCCTGGTTCTCACAATGTCTTTCTCAACAGGGTGATGGTGCTCTGATTCTCACAAAATCATGGATTAATTGGAGCAAAATGCTCTTTGACTGAATTTCAAAATTAATCCAGATAGCTAGCAGATAAGTCCCTATCTGCTGACTTCTATCCCTAGGAGAGTAAGTCCCTATCTTGTAAAAATATCTGTGCGTCCTCAACCTTGCCAAACCCTTTTTGGGAATCATATAATGTTATCATAGTGTTTCTGTTAAGTGGAACTATCAAATTGATTGTTATTTCCTACATTCTTGTTATGATTGAATTTGTTAAACTTATTTGCATTATGGCCATTCTTGTCATAGTATTTGCTTTTAAGTTGATTTGTATCCTGCTAATGAAAGTGATACCCTCTAACCAGTGAACAAAGAAACCTTATATACCCCTCAGAAAGAGGGAGTCTTTGAGCTCCTTCTTTGGAAGGGGTCTCTGCATGAGTCATGCTTGCTTGCTTGTTATTGGGACAAATAAACTGGTACTGTTTTTCCTGTCTGGCTCTGATCTGATTTTTCCTGTAGGAGACATTATGAAAATAATTTCTCTGACCTTTTTTTCTGTGGGAGACAGGTATAAAAACAAAAATGGACAGAAATTATGCCATGACTCAGATTTGATTGGAAATTGGAAATGGACTTCACCCTGGAACACAGATTTTGGCAGTCTCCTGGAGGAGGTTTTCCCCCAAATAAGCTACGGGCTCTGATTTGCAAGGTGAAAATTCCTTTTTACATTTCAACTCAAATCTCGGGGGCAGCTAGGTGGTGCAGTGGATAAAGCACCGGCCCTGGATTCAGGAGGACCTGAGTTCAAATCTGGCCCCAGACACTTGACCCTTACTAGCTGTGTGACCCTGGGCAAGTCACTTAATCCCCATTGCCCCACCAAAAAAAAAAATAAACAAAAACAATCAACTCAAATCTCGAACACCCACCATTAGTTTGAGTTCTTGTCCTATGAAGAAGCTCACTGAACCCCAATTGCCTCAAAAAAAAGAAAAGAAAAAGAAAATGTAATTTTGTGCATGGAACTTAGAAGGAAAGTTTTGTTTAATTGTTTGATAAAGCTAGCCCCAATCTGTGGCTAGGTTAAGGAAGTGAGGGAAGGGCAGAGAGAAACTCATTGCTCTAACAGTATCTTGCAAACTAATTAGAAAACTGAATGAGGCATTAAAATATTAATTTAATTTTTTTTCCAACTAGAAAAAAACAGGTCATTTCGGTGACTATAGAAAGGTAATTTTGCTAGAAAAGGTTCCTGTCAGGGTCGCAGGCCAATGCCCCAACAACAGGGGTTGAGGATCAGAGATGATTAATCATTGACACATCAGCACCACATTATGTGTGTAACTATGTGCATTTTATTATCGGGACAGCTCAGTATTTATAGCAAAAAGTCACAAAGTAATCAAATAAAGTTTCTGCAAGAATAATTCTAGAGAATAAGAGTAATTTTTCAACCTTTCAGCCTTGACCTGTCAGAACTTGTTCTAGGCTTTAACAGAGCAAGGTTTATACAGCTGATTCTTCGGACCCCTGGGAGGCCAGCCAAGCATTGCCTCTGGAATTCAGGCCTTGACCACAAAGTTTCCTAGGAGATTTGCTGCCTCAGTGACCACAGCCCAAGCATGGGGAAGGGGAATTCAGTCAGAGGGGCAACAGAGAGACTCCTGGGTTCCCCAACAAGTTCCCTGGCTTGTGTTTTAAAGCTGGACAGGCCTCACCAACAAAAGAAAAGTTTTGTGTCATGAGGAAATCATCAAAAAGGTAATTGAATTTGATTTCCAGGTAAGAAATTTTGGGAATTATACAAACTAAAGTATAATCTGTTATATACTGCCACTAAAAAAAACAAAAACAAAAAACAAAACCAAACAACAACAACAAACTTTTGTAGTGGAATAGCTGGGGAAAAAACCAGGAAAATATGAAATGCTTGAAATAAATGGTTTTTGGGTGAAATGATGTTAAGATGAAATTATCAATTGAGGTTCTATATGATATCATTTGGAAAATAGATCCAGGTGTAATTGAATTAATTCTGGTCTCATTTTAAGTCAAATTTATTATGATGATGATATATCAGGAAATTTGTATAGTTTTAAGCTGTTATTTTGGTTATATGATTTGTAATATGTATAAGAAAAGTACCCAACAGGGGGCAGCTAGGTGGCACAGTGGATAAAACACCAGCCCTGGATTCAGGAGGACCTGAGTTTAAATCCAGACTTAGACACTTGACACTTACTAGTTGTGTGACCCTGGCAAGTCACTTAACCCCCATTGCCCTGCAAAAAATATATACTCAACAGTTGAATAGTTCATTGTTTTAGAGATATTGTCAGAATGTTGATTGGTAAAATTATTTTGGGTTATGGGTTTAATTTTGAAAGACTGTTAGGGGCAGCTAGGTGGCACAGTGGATAAAGCACTGGCCCTGGATTCAGGAGTTCCTGAGTTCAAATCCAGCCTCAGACACTTAACACTTACTAGCTGTGTGACCCTGGGCAAGTCACTTAATCCTCATTGCCCTGCAAAAAAAAAAATCTTAAAAGACTCTTGTAATAGTAATAATGGTTTTCTGTGAAGTAGGCATAGTAAGAACATTTTAGAATATATTCAGCTATATTTTAAGGCTTTAAGATCTAACCACATGCTCAGTAAAACACAATGATTTGATTTTAGTTAAGAGCTAGAAATTAGGAAGAAAAAATTTTTATTAAAAAAAAAATCAGTCTCTTACCATTGAGCCATACTGTCCTAAGAATGACTTTCAGCCCTTGTCTTCAGTTTCCAACTAGTAAGGTTAGATAATTATCTACTTAATTGCATCTAACTACCTTTTAGAATAAATTTCTAGAAAGACATCTAATGTTACATAAGGATTAGTTATGGTAAAAAATATTGGTTATTGGGTAATGTGCTTATTATATGGAATGTTAAATATCACCTTGTGCTATCCAAATTGAGAATTATTTAACTCCTGTGAAATGGGCCATTCCCTGTCAAAGTTATGTCCCTTTACCTGCAGACTACAAAAGCCTTTGGACAGAAAAGCCACTGTAAAAGAAGAAAAAAAAAGCCAGCATAGTTTAACTTCAATTTTTTTATTTGATAAGTTTTAGAGGTCATAGTATTAGAGAAAAGGAAGAAACAAAATTTTACATAGCAGGGAAATTGTCACTATATGCCTTTAACAAAGGTATTATATGAATTTATGAATGATAATATTTTTCTTTTACAAATACAGAGTATTAGGCCATAGAAATTAAAATGTTACCATTAGCTATTATAAATCCACAGTGGATTTGATTTAAGCCAACATCTGCCCTAAAGGAAATAAAATGGTCTGAATGTGTGCTCTTCTATCAGGATTATTATGGTAAATTAGGACTTAACATTAAAAAGATTTGTTATTTGACATTAAGAAATCTACCACCAAAATAAAGAAAGAAAGAAATCTACCAGCTCTGTGACCACAAGGAAAGTTCTATCTGTTTCAGGTTACTTTTCTATAAGGAGGATGACAACAGAACTTACCTCCCAGGGTTTTTGTGAGGATCACATGATTTTAAAGTGCTTGGCAAATATTATATAAATGATTCTATTTTTTTTAAAGGAAAATTGGTAATTTTAAAAAGAAAGTAGGGGAGGTGGAGCCAAGATGGCAGAGAGAAGCCAGCAAGGTGCCTGAGTTCTCTCAAGTTTCCCTCAAAAACATTAAATCAAGCCTATAAATGGATTCTGAAACTATAGAACCTACAAAAAGAGAGAAAGACACAATCTTCCAACTTGAGATAATTTAGAAGACTTCAGGAAAGGTCAGTCCCACTTGTGTGAAAGGGGAGCACAATACAGCTCAGTCAGTGCAGCACAGCACAGAGGGAGTCTGGGCAAGTCAGCAGGAAGCTCTTGGCCACAAAGGAGCAACTTAGGCCCCTTAACCCTAGCTCAGCAAGCTGGTGGTGCAGTGGACCAGTCGTGTGATCCACCAGAACCAGAGGAAAGGGCAGGCTGCCAGCTGGAGGGCCATCCATGGGACAGTCATGACTGAGCCTGGCAATCCCAGTGCCTGGAGAAAGTGCAGGGAGCGAGCCCAGGGCAGGGAGGAATCCTCAAGCCATAGAGGCCTCAGAGTGTAAAACCAGTGACACAGCCCCTATCCCCCAGCAAAAGAAGCTTGAAACAGTAACCCTTGTGACCCAGAAGCAGACCTCAATTAAAAAAAAAATAAGCTGCAATATGAGTAAGAAACAAAAAAAGGGCCCTTACCATTAAGAGCCTCTGTGTCGATACAAAAGTGCTAAATACAAACTCAGATGAGGATGATACTCTCAAATTGCCTACATATGAAGCCTCAAGAGGGAAGATGACTAGGTATCAAAACCAAAAAGCCTTCTTGGAAGAGCTCAAAAAGGATTTTAAAAATGAATTAAGAGAGGTAGAAGAAAAAATGGGGAGAGAAATGAAAGTAACACAAGAAACTTATGAAAAAAAGAATCAGAAGCTTGGAAAGGGAAGCACAAAGATGAATGAAGAAAACAATTCCTTAAAAAATTCATTTGGACAAATGGAAAAGGGGGTACAAAAGCTTACTGAAGAAAACAATGCCTTAAAAATTCAAATTGGACAGATGGAAGTTAAGGACTCCAGGAGACACCAGAAATCAGTCAAAGAGAACCAAAAGAATGAAAAAATTGAAGAAAATGTGAAATGCCTCATTGGAAAGACAACTAACCTGGAAAACAGATCCAGGAGAGACAATTTGAGAATTATTGGACTGCCTGAAAGCCATGATCAGAAAAAGAGTCTAGACACCATATTCCAGGATATTACCAAGAACTGCCCTAATATTATAGAAACAGAGGATAAAATCATCACTGAAAGAATCCACTGATTACCTCCTGAAAGAGACCCCAAAAGGAAAACTCCAAGGAATATTGTAGCCACATTCTAGAATTATCTGGTGAAGGAGAAAATACTCTAAGCAGCCAGAAAGAAGCAATTTAAATATCATAGAGCCACAGTCAGGATTGCTCAGGACCTGGCAGCTTCAACATTAAAGGATCACAAGGCTTGGAATATGATATTCCAGAAGACAAAGGAACTTGGATTGCAACCAAGAATCTATTACCCAGCAAAACTGAACATTATTTTTCAGGTGAAAAGATGGACATTCAATGAAATAGGGGACTTTCAAGGTTTCCTGATGAAAAGACCAGAACTGAATAGAAAATTTGATCTTAACATACAATACTCAAGAGAAGTTTAAAAAAGTAAACAGGGGAAAAAAAGTTACTCAATAAGGTTAAACTGTTTACATAGCTACATGGGAAGATAATATGTATAATTTTGAGAACTGTATTTCTTTTTGAGCAGACAGAAGTAATATACACAGAGGGTTTAAATAGAAATTGTCTTTAATGTGATGATATAAAGAAAATTAAGGGGGTGAAAAGGGGAGTTTTGGGGGAGAAAAGGAAAGGGGATGTGGAGTGCGGTTAATTACATTATATGAAGAGGTGCAAAAACCCTTTTTACAATAGAGGGAAAGAAGGGTGGGGTGAGCATTGTTTCAACCTTACTCTCATCAGATTTGGTTCATTTGGATAAAGAAATTTAGATTATTCTTTAGGGAAGTAAAAGGATAAGGGGGAAAAGGGTGCACTGATAGAAGGGAGGGCAGGGGCAGGGGAGAAAAGGGTAAAGAAAAGGGAGGGGGACCAATAAAAGGGAGGGCAGATGGGAGAGGGAGGAGTAAGAAGCAAAACATTGGTATGGAGTAATAGGGTGAAAAAAGGGGGAAAAAGTACAAAGAGGGTAAATAGAATGGAGGGAAATAGACAGTAATAATAACTGTGAATGTGAATGGAATGAACTCTGCCATAAAATGGAAGCAAATAGAAGAGTGGATTAAAAACCAGAATCCTACAATATGCTGTTTACAAGAAACACATTCGAAGCAGGGAGATACACAAAAACTAAAGGTAATAGGTTGGAGCAGAATATATTATGCTTCAACTGAAGTAAAAAAAAAGCAGGGATAGCAATCCTTATCTCAAAGAAAGCAAAGGCAAAAATAAATCTAATTAAAAGAGATAAAGAAGGAAATTACATCTTGCTAAAAGGTATGATAGATAATGAAGTAATATCAATACTAAACATGTATGCACCAAGTGGTATAGCATCCAAATTCTTAGAGGAGAAGTTAAATGAGTTATAAGAGGAAATAGAATGCAAAACTATACTAGTGGGGAATCTGAGCCTTCCCCTCTCAGAATTAGATAAATCTAGCCACAAAATAAATAAGAAAGAAGTTAAAGAGGTGAACAGAATGTTAAGTGACTTGCCCAGGGTCACACAGCTAGTAAGTGTTAAGTGTCTGAGGCCAGATTTGAACTCAGGTCCTCGTGACTTCAGGGCCGGTGCTCTATCCACTGTGCCACCTAGCTGCCCCTTATTTGGTTTTTAAAAGCCTTTTTGAGCACTTCAAAGAAGGCTTTTTGATCTTGAGACAAGATCTTCTTCCCACTTGAGACTTCACTTGTAGGCGTTTTGACCAACTCATCTGAGTTTGAATTTTGGTCTTCCCTTTCACCATAGAAGTTGTCAATGGTAAAGGTCCTTTTTTGTTTCTTGCTCGTGTTGTAGCCTATTTTTAAACTTATAAAGTTGAAGTTTGCTCCTGGGGCAGAGAGTTCACTGTTGCAAGCTTCTTACTGCTCTCAGTTGCCCCACTCTCAACTGTGTCGAGTTGCAGCAGTGTTGAGCTGCCCACTGAGCTGAGCTTTGCTGAGCTGAGCTGCCAGCTGAGACAAGTAGTGCAGAGACACCCTCCCCTTTCACCCAGGTGCAACAGACCTTTCCTGAAGTCTTCTAAATTATCTCAAGTAGCAGGACTGTGTCTCTCTTTTTGTAGGTTCTGTAGTTCCAGAATCTGTTTAGAGGCTTGATTTAATGTTTTGGTTTTGGGGTTTTGTTTTGTTTTTTTGTGTGTGTGAGGCAATTGGGGTTAAGTGACTCACCCAGGGTCACACAGCTAGTAAGTGTCAAGTGTCTGAGAACGAATTTGAACTCAGGTCCTCCTGAATCCAGGGCTGGTGCTTTATCCACTGTGCCACCTAGCTGTCCCTTTAATGTTGTTTTTAAGGGAAATATGGGAACGCTCAGGCAAGTTTCTAGCTACTCTCTGCCATCTTGGCTCTGCTCCCAGAACTCAACTCCATCACTCTTAAAATATTAATTTTGATTGAAAGGGTGAATTCGAAATTCCTTTAGGGAGGGATGTATGTATATATGTCAATCTTTTTCTATGGGTTTAAGTAAACTTAAACTGTCTTATAGTCACTATCAATGTGGGATTCTGTAATGCAGTCAATCATCTTGATTCCTAGTGATCAGCAGGAGCGACATTAATTGAACTAGATGATGGGGTCTTAGGCAAAGACATGTCCATAAAGACTGTCTTAAGCCCAGGTGGACAAGACTTTATCAAGTGGTGCTGATGACAATCTTTGCTCCTGAGAAATGCATCGGTGGGCAGCTAGGTGGCGCAGTGGATAAAGCACTGGCCCTGGATTCAGGAGTTCCTGAGTTCAAATCCAGCCTCAGACACTTGACACTACTAGCTGTGTGACCCTGGGCAAGTCACTTAAGCCCCACTGCCCCACAAAAAAAAAAGAGAAATGCATCCTAGATACATATCTCACACTTTGAAAAGGGCTGCTGACCTGTTTTGGACTGCCTAGCCCAGTGAAAATCTTTGGCTCTGGCTTACCCAAGGCTCTAAGTGGAGGACAGCTATTGCAGACAGCTTACCCAGAGACCCCTGAGGATGAGAAGTAGGCAACATCTAGAAGAGACTGCATTCCCAAGACTCTGGATGAAGACTGTGAAGACTGCCTCCCAAGGACTCTGTCACTTGACCCTCACTCTGTCTTCTATCGGCCTTGTGAGGTCACTCTGTGGTTTTTATCCTTAGTGTTGATTTCTCCTACAGGTGAGATTGTTTTTGGTATAGGGTGTTTTATTTGTGAGGGCTTTCTTCACAGTCAGATCTGCCCTCCATTTGACAATGCTCAGTTCCTCTCATGTCACTCCACACCCTAGTTCAATAGGCTGTAATCCTCCTGAACCTATCCTCCTGCTGGCTCTGTATACCTACTGACTCAGACAGAAGCCTGACCATCCCACTCTGATTTATAGATTTATAGATCAGTACCCCTGTGATAGGGATCCCTCATGTGTCATTACAATGAACCTCCATTGGGGCAGCTAGGTGGCACAGTGGATAGAGCACCGGCCCTGGAGTCAGGAGGACCTGAGTTCAAATCTGACCTCAGACTCTTAACACTTACTAGCTGTGTGACTCTGGGCAAGTCACTTAACCCCAATTGCCTCACTAAAAATAACAACAACAACAACAACAACAACAAAAAACAATGAACCTCCATTCCTTTGCTAGAGTTTCCAGGATTTACAGGCTTTCCTATCATTCTATGATTTCTCTGACTCTTCACCTTTCCCAATACTCTTATTTTGTCTCTACCTATGTCTCTGTTTGCCTTCTGAAGAAGAGCTGGGTGCAGAGTAATTTCTACTGCTGCCTTGGTTCAATACTCACAGCTCTTTGGGAATCTTTCCCTTGAGTTCTCATACAGCATGACTCCCTTTCCAGGTTAGTGTTCCAGAACAGAAGGGCCCTGGGTGCTATGTTCAAAGTGCAAGGTGGAGTCTGTGCTTCTCAAAGTGTGGAGTGTTGTTATGTAAACCCATCCCAACAAATTGTTGATAAAGTCCACTGCCTGGGTAAGCAGGCCTTCAGGCTAAAGACACTGGGCGGAGAGGCCTATGATTTCCTCTCTCTTTTTTTTTTTGGTGAGGCAACTGGGGTCAAGTGACTCGCCCAGGGTCACACAGCTAATAAGTGTCAAGTGTCTGAGGCCAGACCTGAACCCAGGTACTCCTGAATCCAGGGCCAGTGCTCTAACTACTGCGCCATCTAGCTGCCCCATTTCCTCTCTTTTTTCCCTGGAAGACTTGAAGGTATCATTCACTCTCTCCTGTTTGGTGCCACAATCCTAGTGTTCTTCATTCTCCTTTTCTTTTCTTTCTTTCTGTCCATAGAGGTATCCTATGGGCATTGGAATTATCAAATGATGTTACTATAAAAGTTATATTCAAAACAGAAGCTCCTTGTTCTGCAGGGGTAAGTGAGACTGACCCCTTGATCAACAGGTGGGATTGTTATGATGGATTTTATGGAGCTGCTTTATTATCCAAAGGATTTTATGAAACCCTGGATGAATAGAAGCAAAATGCCCTTTGTTTTGTTGTTATTGTTTGTTTGTTTTTGTTTATTTGCAGGGCAATAGTGTCTGAGGCCAGATTTGAACTCAGGTCCTCCTGAATCCAGGGCTGGTGCTCTATCCACTGCGCCACCTCGCTGCCCCTCAAAATGCCCTTTGTCTGAACTTCAAACTGAACCCAGATAAGTCCCTATCTGCTGACTTCTTTACCCAGGATAGTAAGTTGCTATCTTGTAAAAACTTCTGGGCATCCTCTTCCTTGCCAAACCCTTTTTTAGGAATCATATAATGTTATCATAGTGTTTCTGTTAAGTCGAACTATCAGACTGATTGGTATTTCCTACAATCTCGTTATAACTGAAATTGTTAAACTGATTTGCATTATGTTAGTTCTTTTCATGGTATTTGCTTTTTTTTTTTTTTGGTGAGGCAACTGGGGTCAAGTGACTCGCCCAGGGTCACACAGCTAATAAGTGTCAAGTGTCTGAGGCCAGACCTGAACCCAGGTACTCCTGAATCCAGGGCCAGTGCTCTAACTACTGCGCCATCTAGCTGCCCCATTTCCTCTCTTTTTTCCCTGGAAGACTTGAAGGTATCATTCACTCTCTCCTGTTTGGTGCCACAATCCTAGTGTTCTTCATTCTCCTTTTCTTTCTTTCTGTCCATAAAGGTATCCTATGGGCATTGGAATTATCAAATGATGTTACTATAAAAGTTATATTCAAAACAGAAGCTCCTTGTTCTGCAGGGGTAAGTGAGACTGACCCCTTGATCAACAGGTGGGATTGTTATGATGGATTTTATGGAGCTGCTTTATTATCCAAAGGATTTTATGAAACCCTGGATGAATAGAAGCAAAATGCCCTTTGTTTTGTTGTTATTGTTTGTTTGTTTTTGTTTATTTGCAGGGCAATAGTGTCTGAGGCCAGATTTGAACTCAGGTCCTCCTGAATCCAGGGCTGGTGCTCTATCCACTGCGCCACCTCGCTGCCCCTCAAAATGCCCTTTGTCTGAACTTCAAACTGAACCCAGATAAGTCCCTATCTGCTGACTTCTTTACCCAGGATAGTAAGTTGCTATCTTGTAAAAACTTCTGGGCATCCTCTTCCTTGCCAAACCCTTTTTTAGGAATCATATAATGTTATCATAGTGTTTCTGTTAAGTCGAACTATCAGACTGATTGGTATTTCCTACAATCTCGTTATAACTGAAATTGTTAAACTGATTTGCATTATGTTAGTTCTTTTCATGGTATTTGCTTTTTTTTTTTTTTAGTGAGGCAATTGGGGTTAAGTGACCTGCCCAGGGTCACACAGCTAGTAAGTGTTAAGTGTCTGAGGCCGGATTTGAACTCAGGTACTCCTGACTCCAAGGCCAGTGCTCTATCCACTGCACCACCTAGCTGCCCCCATGGTATTTGCTTTTAAGTTTATTTGCATCATGCTAATGATAGCACCCTGCAACCAGTGAAAAAAGAAACCTTATATACCCTCAGAAAGAGGGAGTCTTTGAGCTCCTTCTTTGGAAGGGGTCTCTGCATGATTCATGCTTGCTTGTTCTTTTTTATAAATCATAAAATTATTTTTATTATTTTCCAGTTACATGTAGAGATAGTTTTTAACATTTGTTTTTATAAGATTTCTAGTTCCAAATTTTTCTCCCTCCCACCCTTCTCTCCTCCCTCCACAAGATAGCAGGCAATCTTATGTAGGTTATATATGTTTAATCACATTAAACATATTTCTGCATCACTCATGTTGTGAAAGAAGAATCAGAACAAAAGGGAAAAACCTCAAAAAACAAAAAAGTAGAAACAGTATTGTTCAATCTGCACCCAAATTCCACAGTTCTTTTTTCTGGATGTGGAGAGCATTTTCCATCATGAGTCCTTTGTAATTATCTTTGATTATTGTATTGCTAAGAAGAGTTAAGTCTATCACAGTTGATCATCACAAAATGTTGTTGATATTGTGTATAATGTTCTCCAGGTTCTGCTCATTTCACTCAGCATCAATTCATATAAGTCTTTCCATGTTTTTTCTGAAATTTACCTGCTTATCTTTTCTAAAAGCTTTTCTTTCATTCCATTACATTCATATACCACAATTTGTTTATCTATTCCCTCATTGATGGCCATCCCCTCAATTTGCAATTTTTTTCAGCCACAAAAAGAGCAACTATACATATTTTTGTACATGTGGGTCCCTTCTCTTTTTTATGATCTCTTTGGGATATAGATGTGATGGTGGTATTGATGTAGGAGGCAAAAAGGGGTTAATGGAAAACCTAAGACCCAAACTTTAATTCAGATATTAGCTCCAAAAGGGAGTTAGACCCCAGTTAATGGATAACTTATGCTAGGTTATCATACCTACAGTGATCAGTACCCATAATGGGACCGTAAAGGGTCAGGTCATAGAACAATAGAGGAAATGAAAAGGGTATAGAAATTCCAATGAAAAATGGAGATATTTTGAAATTAGCCATGGAAATCAGAAAGAGACATGTGCAGAAAAGGCCAAATTTGTCCCCAGATTCACCTTGTTACGTGTAAACCCCCAAAACACACCTCCACAGAAAAAGGTACCCGCCTTGAGGGTTGGCTTAGGACCCCAGGAACTCCATATTAGGATAGGCCTTCCTCTGTACCTCCCAAAGGTGGAGATTATTATAATGAGACTGATAATCAATTTATCTATACTATAAATATAACTGTCTTTTCTTTCACTATTCTGGTTCTCTCTCTGTGGTCACCCACAGTATTGCAATAAAACTTGGGAAACTGAGTCACTGAGTCTTGTAATTCTTTTGGGACAACTCACAATCAATTTGAACCCAAATTCCACCCACATCAGTATCATGCTTGCTTGTTCTTGGGACAAATAAACTGGTACTATGTTTTTCCTGTCTGTATCTGATCTGCTTTTTCTTGTAGGAGACATTATGAAAATAATTTCTCTGACCTTTTTTTTCTGTAGGAGACAGGCATAAAAACAAAAGTTGGCAGAATAAAGGGCTTGAAAGAAAAGGGTTGTGGAAATTTGGAAAGAGAAGTGAGGAAGGGTTTGATCTCAGTAAGAAGAAGGACATGAGAAACTTTATTTGGTTATTCTTTATGATACGGAAAATATAGAAATATATTTGCAGCATTGAATTACTTTGGGGTAGCATAGCTTTGAAACAGTTTATTTTAGTCTACATGTGAGGGATAAGCCTTGGTGATTTCATTACTGCATAACAGAGGTTATGTTTTCAAATTCTCTGTTTCAGAAAATTTTCCTGGATTCTAATAGAGGGGCAAAAATACAAGACTGTCACTTTAAATCTTTGGCAGTAGACCAACTGAAAATAGCTGGCCCTATAATTTGAAGGGCTACCAGTAAATGGTCCTTGGATAAATTGAGATTTACACATTAACATTAGTGAATATTAGTATGAATTTGATTTGGTCCCAAAACTAAATCATCACGTCAGATGACATTTATATTGAAATGTGTTTTCCTATCAGGATAATTGTGGTAAATCATGTGAATATATAGACCACCTGGATTTAATGGAAATGCCTTATTATCCAAAAGAATTTTATGAAACCTTGGATTAACCATATCAAAGTACCCTCTATCTAAAGTTCAAGCTGAAGCCAGACAATATGCTAGTGGGTGTCAAGAAAACCCCAAAGTCATTTTGGTGCTACATGTCAATTGTCTCTCCAAATGTCTGGGGAAGCAAAAAAAAGTCCCTATGTGCTCATCTCCTTCCCTAGAATAATAAGTAGACTTTATGGCAGCCTGAGGAATGCCTTCATCTGTTAGAGCCATCCTTGTAAAAATATTGTAGTACCATTGTCCCCCCTTTTAGAAATATATAATCTTATCTTCATGTCTTTTCTTCTACTGGAGTAGAAGGAGTAGCAGTGGCTGCTGGGAAATGTTTATCAACTCTGAGGGAAAATTCTCTGGAGGAAAAATCTACTAAACATGTTTAAGTTTAATCTTCTTTATGATCATTTCTACACCAATTACTTAAGTCTAGACAATCAACAAAACAATAAAAGTAGCCAAGAATTTTATCATTTCCTCTGAGTACTTAGGTGGCAGAGAAGTGTGTAAGAATGTTAGAGGAAAGCTCCTAAGCTTACTCTGATTTTTTTTTTCCCAGGGAAGAGGATGAGGTGATGGCTTAGTTGTCTGGAGAGGAAGGGAAACATGGCTTGGTATGAGGCTGGCTAAATGTAGTGGGCTAGGTGAATTTTTGCTTCCTCATTAGGGAGGCTGGACAGTGAGAAGAATTCCAAAACAGTAAGGATAAAGTCCCAAAAGGTATTTCCTCTGGAGGTTAGGGGAGTGAATGCTGAGATGGGTGAAGTGAAACATTGATTCATTGTGTGACCCAACCCTACCCCCATGGCCATTCCCATAGCAACTCCCTTTTAGGCAGGTCATTGCCCTTCTCTGGGCCTCTTTTCCTTCATCTAAACAATGAGCATCATAATACTTGCACTTTCCAGTTTGGAACTAGGGTGAGAGTTCTGATGGGGGTCTTGTGAACATCTGAAGGATCATGTGAAAGGTTCTTTGTAATCCTTAAAGCACATGTCATCTGCAGAACATTTTTTAACATCCAGAGATTCTCTTGGGAAATTCAAAACCTCAAGTATGTATTTGGCCTAGGAAGAGACTTATGGGTGCCTGGCTAGGAGGTGATCATTGAGTCCTTAAATGAAATGATGGACTCCATGTTTGTTACTTCTCTTGACTCAATTCTTGTAGCAACAACTAGATGGCATAACTTGTTTTACATCCTGTTATGCAGTCAGCTTCTCTCTCTCTCTCTCTCTGTGTCTCAGTCTCTCTCTCTCTCTCTCTCTCTCTCTCTCTCTCTCTCTCTCTATCTATCTATATATATATATATGTATGTGTGTATATATACATATACATATGATACATGCATACATGCACATATGGATGCATGGATTGGTCCATGTATGAGATTTGAGATATGTTTGCTATCTCCCATTAGACTGCAGTACTTAGAGATTTAGGTCTGTGCCCAGTTGGCTGCTCAGAGCAAAGAGGGAAAGAAGCCCACTCCTCTTCTTGGCTGAGGAACTGTTATAATGCCAGCCTAATAAAGGAGCTATTATCAGGGCCAGCAACTCCGGTTAAGATTTCCTTGGTAACAGATGAGTCACTATGACAACAAGACATAGGGCCCCACTGATTAAGATTTCAACAACACAATTCTTCCTCAGCAATGCCTCACAGATAAAGGGTGGGGCTGCAGTCTAGATCCCATATTGGGATCCTATATTCCTCCAAAGACTTTGCCTGCATTCCCCATCCCCCATTTCCACAGGACAAAGAAAAAAGAATAAGGATGTGGTGAAATACCACAAGAAGAGAACATTAATCCTTAAAGCACTCCTTTACCATTGCTCTCCAACCAGCTTTCACATTTCCAGGAGGGAGGAAGGGAGGTACCACTAATGCTCATGTTGGCTTTCCTATGCTGTAGAGATTTTGTCACATCTCCCTTCAATTAGCAGTAGACATAGCTTCTGCACAGCCACTTCAGAACAAAGAGGGTGGGAGGTGGGTATTGAAAATATGCTACTTTCTTTGTTGGGCCAGTCCTAGTTCAGAGAGCCCCAGGATTGTAGAGATTCTGCTCAGGTACTACACTAGATCTTCCCCATTCTGAGCCTTCAATAACCATAAAATATAGTAGATGTTAATTATATCAAGATATAGAAGAAAAACTGAGCTAAGGAAGGACCTGGCTACAAGGCTAGGCTTGTTGCCTTCCCATTCCAGTGATTAGGACAATGTCTGGTATACAGTAGATATTTAATTTTGATTAATTAATCTTTAATCAAAGTCCAAAACCAGAGGCCTTTTTTCTATGTCACAGTGAATGATTGGAATTTACAGGGTGAGAGGAGAAGTATGGTTCTGTTATGGGGCTGGCTAGATAATAATGGTCTTTTCTTAATCATAAAAGTATTTTATTGGGGCAGCTAGGTGGCACTGGATAAAGCACCGGCCCTGGATTCAGGAGTACCTGAGTTCAAATCCAGCCTCAGACACTTGACACTTACTAGCTCTGTGACCCTGGGCAAGTCACTTAACCCCCATTGCCTCACAAAAAAACAAAGCAATACAAAAAGTATTTTATTGTTTTCCAGTTACATGTAAAGATAGTTTTCAACTTTTGTTTTTCATAAGATTTTTAGTTCCAAATTTTTCTCCCTCCCACCCTTCTCTCCCCCCTCCCCAAGACAGAAAGTAATCTGATATAGGTTATATATGTACAATCACACTAAACATATTTCTGCATTAGTCATACTATGAAAGAAGAATCAGAACACAAAGGAAAACCCTAAAAAAGGAAAAAGCAGCCAAAAAGTAGAAACAGTATGGTTCAATCTGCATTCATAATCCACAGTTCTTTTTTCTGAATGTGAAAAATATTTTCTATCATGAGTTCCTTGAAAGATAATAGTTGTGTAATGGAATTTGTGTTTACTTGCAATAGAGGGCAACTGAGGGTGATGAGTGGGGGGAAGGATTCCCCAACTGCAAGGACTAAGTCCCCAACAACATGGTTTCTGGAGTTCAGGGGGGTGAGGCCTGAGACAGGTGTAGAACGAAGCTTCTATTAGCTGTGTGGCCAAACCTTATCCCCATGGCCATTCTGGAACCAACATTCTTTCCAGACAGGACATTTCCTTTCTCTGGGCCTCTATTTCTTCACCTGGGCAATGAACACTAATAATACCTGCACACTTTATCTAGGAATTAAGGTGAGAACCCACCAAGGAGCTTGTGAAGTTTGAATGTGGCATGTGAGAGGTGAATTATAATCCTCAAAGCATTTGTGATCTGCAGAACATTCCTTAGCATTCAGATATTTTCTTAGAAAATTCAAGATTTCAGGCAAGATTTCAGGACTATGGACAGACTTATGGGCACCTGGTTGGGAGGTCATTACTGAGTCCTGTAGGGGAATGATGGATGGCATGAGTTTTCAGCTTGCCTCAAATCCTGTAGCCACAGCTGGCTCAATAGATCTTCTTACATGTAAGGTTCTGCATCTAGCTACTCTATGAATCTATCTCTGCTCATTTCCTTCCCTCAATCTCTGTCACTCTTGGATCTGTCTCTCTTTCTCTCTGTGTGTCTCTGTCTCTCTCTTTCTCTCTACCTCTCTCTGTCTCTGTCTCTGTCTCTCTCTCTATATATGTATATATGTACATGTGCATATATATGTACATATACATATATGAATAAATGAAAGTATGTATATGTGTATGTATAAGTTTTTTGATATGTTCATTTTTTCTTGTTACAGCATACGCTCTAGGGATTTGTCTGTGCCCAGTTAGCTACTCAGAGCAAAGTGTGGAAAAAATCCCTTTCTCCTCTTGGCTGACAGATCATCATAACACAGGCCTAATGAGGAATTAATATGAGGGCCAGCAATTCAGGATATCAGATTTCCTTGGAAACAGACATGTTACCACGGCAACCAGTGATCAGCTGCACCTAATATTTCTTTCATGGACATTCTTCCTCAGCAGGAAGTCACAGCCTGAAGGGTGGGGCTGCAGCCTAGAATCCATATTTGGATCCTTTCATCTTATAAAAATTTTGCCAGCACCCCTCTTACCCCCATTATTAAAAAGAAGAGAGAATTCAGATATGGGCAAATTGGGATGAATTGACCCAGGGGGAAGATAGTAATTCTTAAAGCACTCCCTCAGCAATTCTGCCCCACCAGCCTCTACATTCCCAGGAGGGAGAGGTGTACCATCTGACCTGTGGGTTGCTGTTGGGGGCCCATGTTGAATACCCCCCTGCTGTAGAGACTTCTGTCACATCTTCCTTCAATTAGCAATAGACAGAGCTTCTGCACAGTCATCTCAGAAGGAAGAAAGTAGGAGATAAGCATTGAAAACATGATAACTAAAAAAACAAAAAAAAACCCATGCTAACTTTTGTCTGGAACCAGCCCCAGGGTTTCAGAGACTGCTCAGGTTACACTCTAGAACCCCATTCCTCTGAGCTGACAATGACCACAAATTATGGTAGATGCTAATTCAGCCAAGACACAGAAAGAAAGCAGGAGAATTGGCTTACTGCTTCCGAATTTCAGCACCTAGGACAGGGTTTGTCACATAGTAGGTGCTTAATAAATTTTTTGTTGTTGTTTGTTTTGTTTTGTTTTTTGTTGGGCAATGAGGGATAAGTGACTTGCCAAGGGCCATACAGCTAGTAAGTGTCAAGTGTCTGAGGTCAGATTTGAACTCAGGTCCTCCTGAATCCAGGGGCAGTGTTTTATCCACTCTACCACCTAGCTGCCCCCATTACTTAACAAATGTTTATTGATTGATTGATTCCACCAGTGAATGAGTGGAATTTGCAGGTAGAGAGATCTGGTGATGGGGATAAGCACAATTTCTGTCCTCCTCAAATCACACTTCCCAGACAGACATCTATTGTGCCAACATCAGAAGTCAATCTTGGGGCAGCTAGGTAGCACAGTGGATAAAGCTCTGGCCTCGGATTCAGGAGGACCTGAGTTCAAATCCAGCCTCAGACACTTGACACTAGCTGTGTGACCCTGGGCAAGTCACTTAACCCTCATTGCCCTGCAAAAAAAAAAAAAAAAACAACCCAAAATAAAAACAAGAGTCAATCCTGTGGGCCAGCTTCATTGTTTCCTAAATCTGGACCCCTCTAATGTTGAGGCATTTAGTTTCTCAGGAAATTCATAGGCCATCATCTAATTCTGATTTCTACCAGTATGTGGGAATGAATATAGGAATCTTCCAGTGTAGGAGGAAACCCTGGGCTCTGCCTGAGCCTGGACCTGTGGGGATGGGCTGCAATGAGCTATCCCCACTTTCTATCCCAGCTCCCTGGCTCAGACCAATGGTGTCCATTTCTCTAAATGTCTTCTCAAGGATAGAATTTCCAGAAGCTCTTAAGAAATATATCTATTGGATCTTTTCGATGAAGAATTGTTTTATCCACTGTATCTATATCCCCAGAGCCTAGAGCAGGCCTGGACAAAAGTAGGTGATAAATAAATGCTTGTTGACTGATTGGTTTAAATTGGAAGTCATTACTCCAGTAGTTAGCATCCTAAGTATCCTAAGGAGGGTTAGCCTTCTAGATGGCCCTGTGGCAAGATCTAACAGAAGCTATCCATGCTCCCTTGTGGAAGCATGCCTAAATCCACTTTGGAAGCTGGAATCTAACATTTATCTAAAACTGTCAGCATGCATTATGTGTAATGGGGATAAGCTAGAAGCCTTCCCAATACAATCAAGGGTGAAGCAAGGATGTCCTCTATTATTTAATATTGTATTTGAAATGTTAGCTAGAGAAATAAAAATAAAAAGAAATGGAAATAATTAGAATAGGCAATGAGGAAAGAAAATTAACACTCCAGATGATATTATGAAATATTTAGAGCATCCTAGAGAATCAACTAACAAACTACTTGAAATAATTAACAACTTTAGCAAAGTTGCAGAATACAAAATAAACCCATATAAACCACCAACATTTCCATATCACCAACAAAGCACAGCAGCAACATATAGAAAGAGAAATTTCATTTAAAATAACTATAGACAATATAAAATATGTAAGACTCTGCCTGCTCTGACAGGCCAGGCAGACACAATTACAAAACACTCTTCCTTCATACAATTAAAGTAATATCTAAAAAAAGTAGAAATATTAATTGCTTATAGGTAGGTCAAGCCAATATGATAATAATGACTAGTCCACCTAAATTAATTTACTTACTCAGTGCCATACTGATCAAACTCTGACAAAATTATTTTATAGAGTTTGAAAATATAATAACAAAATTCATCTAGAAGAAAAAAAGGGTCAAGAATATCATGAAATTAATGAAAAAATAATGCAAAGGAAGGTGGCCTAGCCATTTGAGATTTAAAACTATATTTACATTGGTAATTATAAAAACTATCTGCTACTGGCTAAGAGATAGAGTGGTGGATCAGTGCAATAGATTAGGTACATATGACATAGTAGCAAATGAATAAAATATGTAGTGTTTGATATACCCAAAGAGACCAGTTTCTCACATAAAAATTCAATATTTGACTAAACCTACCGGGTTTAGTCATGTTTCACTTTTTTATGCTTTTTCCCTTTTTTTTTTAGTGAGGCAATTGGGGTTAAGTGACTTGCCCAGGATCACACAGCTAGTAAGTGTCAAATGTCTAAGGCCGGATTTGAACTCAGGTACTCCTGACTCCAGGGTCGGTGCTCTATCCACTGCGCCACCAAGTTGCCCATGCTTTTTTCCTTTTGGTCTGTTTATTTTTTTCCCAACATGCCTAATATGGAAATGTCTTACATGATTGTACATATATAACCTATTTCAAATTGCTTAATGTTTTATAGAGGGAGGTACAGAAGGACGGAGGGAGAGAGAAAATTTGGAACTTACAATTTTATGAAAATGACTGAAAAATCGTCTTTCCATGTAATTAGAAAAAATAAAATACTATTAAAAACAGTACTTAAATGGTATGTCAGAAACTATGTATAGACCAACATCTTACATCATGTACTAAGATAAGGTCAAAATGGGTACATTGTTTAGACATAAAGGGTGATACTATATGCAAATTAATAGAGCAATGAATTGTTTACCTGTCAGATCTATGAAGGGAAGAATTTATGATCAAACAAGAGAAAAAGAACATTATGAGATGTAAAATGGATAATTTTGATTACATTAAATTAAAGAGTTTTGGGTAGAAGGAAAATGCAACCTAGATTAGTAGGAAAGGAGAAAACTGGGAAATAATTTTTACAGCAAATATCTCAGATAAAGGCCTAATTTCTGAATTAGAGAACTGAGTCAAATTTATAAGTATATAAGTCATTATTCAATTGTTAAATGGTCAAAAGGCTGTTTTCAAGGTGATGAAATCAAAGCTATCTCTAGTCATATGAAAAATTGTTCTAAATCACTACTGTTTAGAGAAACACAACTTAAAACAACTCAGGTACCACTCCACAGCTATTGAATGGCTGACATGACAGAAAAGGAAAAGGACAAATGTTGGAGGAGATGCAGGAAGACTGGGACATTAATGAATTGGTGGTGGAGTGAGGTACAGATGCAAACATTCTGGAGAGCAATTTGGAACTATACCCAAAGGGCAATCACACTGTGCATACCCTTTGCTCTGACAGTACATCTGGGACCATCGCCAGTCCTCCTGATATATATCTTGCCACTGGACTCAGGTGGCTCTGAAGGTGAGAGTGAGGTTGGTAACTTTGCACAGCCCTTCTTCACTTAAGTCCAATTCACTGTAAATCATGATATCATCTTGATGTCACGGTCCTCTTCAAGATGGAAGGACAAACAACATCAATATCTAGCCATACCACCATGACACAAAAATATTTATAGCAGCTCTTTTTATGGTAGCAAAGAACTAGGCATTGTTGGGATGCTGAACATGTTGTGAAATATGAATGCAATGGTATACTATTGTGCTATACAGAATGAAGAACAGGTGGACAGAAGAAGCTGGAAAGATATGAATCAATACAAAGTGAAGTGAGCAGAACTAGTAGAATGTTGTACAGAGCAACAGCAACATTTTTAGATGATCAATTATGTTCGACATACCTCTTAGCAAAACAATGATTCAAGACAATTCCAAAAGACTCGTGTTGGAAAATTCTCTTCACCTCCAGAGAAAGAAGTGATGGAGTCTGAATACAGATCAAAGCATAGTATTTTCACTTTTTTGATGCTTTTTTCCTTTTGGTCTATTTCTTTTTTCCCCAATATGCCTAATTTGGAAATGTCTTACATGATTGCACATGTATAACCTATTTCAACTTGCTTAATGTTTTATAGAGGGGGGTGCAGAGGGACGGAGGGAGGGAGAAAATTTGGAACTCACAATTTTACGAAAATGACTGAAAAGTTGTCTTTACATGTAATTGGAAAAAATAAAATACTATTAAAACACTACTGGGGGCAGCTAGGTGGTGCAGTGGATAAAACACTGACCCTGGATTCAGGAGGACCTAAGTTCAAATCTGGCCTCAGACACTTGACACTTACTAGCTGTGTGATCTTGGGCAAGTCACTTAACCCTCATTGCCCTGCAAAAAATTTAAAAATATATTTAAAAAAACCCACTATTTATCTAAAATCAAGATTGATGCAGTATTTATTGATATGATTTTGTATTTTTCTTGTTTTTGTTATTAATGTTGCTTATACATTTGTAATTTTTTCTTAATATTGAACTAGACTGGCATTCTTAGTATAAATGCAATCTGGGCACAGTAACATTTTTGTAATATGTTCTGGTAGCTTCTCTGCCAATATTGTATTCAGTATTTTTGTAATGATATTCTTCAGAAAGAATGGTTTATCATATTCTTTCTTTGACTTTTCTTGCCCTGTTTTTTGGTATTGAAAATTATACTTTTCTCACAGGAGTTTCCCTATTTTAAGAGACAATTTATGTAAAATTGAAACTAGTTTTTCTTTAAAGATTTGTTAGAATTCACTCGTAAATCCATTTGCTCTTTGGGTTCCTACTCTCCTCCCCCGAACTTTTTAAGTTCTTTTATGGTTTATTCAATTTCCTTTTCTTCTGTTAAACTTTATGGTTTTGTAAATATTCATCCATTTATTTGTTTTGTTGGCATCAAATTGAGCAAAAGTTTCTACTAAAATTTTCCTTTATTTCCTCTGCCTCAGGTCTCTACCAATTCCAATCTATCCTCCATTCAGCCACCAAAGTGATTATCCTAAAGCACAGGTCTGACTACACAACCCCACATCTCCCTACACCCTCCCCCACAAACTCTAGTGGCTCCCTATTACCTCTAGGATCAAACACAAAATCCTGTTTCCGCATTCAAAGCCCTTCCTAATATAACCCACTCCCAGCTTCCCAGTTTTCTTACGCCTTACTCCGTTCCATATACTCTTTTTTTTTTTTTTTTTGCGGGCAATGGGGGTTAAATGACTTGCCCAGGGTCACACAGCTAGTATGTGTCAAGTGTCTGAGGCCGGATTTGAACTCAGGTACTCCTGAATCCAGGGCCGGTGCTTTATCCACTGTGCCACCTAGCTGTCCCTGTTCCATATACTCTTGAGTCCAGTGACACCGGCCTCCTGGCTGTTCCATCACCAAGACACTCTCTCTCTGGCTTTGGGCAGTTTCTCTGACTGCCCTCCCTGCCTGGAATGTTGTTCCTCCTCATCTCTGCTCCTTGTCTCCCTTCAGGCCCCAATTAAAATCCCATGTTTTAGGGAGGTTAGATGTCTCAGTGGATAGAGCACTGGTCCTGAAGTTGGGAGGACCTGAGTTCAAATTTAACCTTAGACACTTACTAGCTGTGTAACCCTGGGCAAGTCACTTAACCCCAATTGCCTCAAACATCTGAGGCCATCTCCAGTCCTTATGTATATCTCGCCACTGGACCCAGATGGCTCTGGAGGAGAGAGTGAGGCTGCTGACTTTGTATAGCCCTCCCTCACTTAAATCCAATTCACTGCAAGTCATGAGATCACAGGAAGCTTTCCCCAAACCTTCTGAATTCTAATGCTTTCCCTAAGTTCACTATTTCCTGTTTATCCTGTAGGTAGCTTGTTTGTACATAGTCCTTTATTTATTATCTCCCACATTAGATTGTGAGCTTCCCGAGGGTAGAAACTGTCTTTTGCCTCTTTTTCTATCCCCACAGTACTTGACACATAATAGGAACTTATTAATATAAATATTTTGTTAATTGACCTTCATCCCTTTTTTCTATTTAAAATAAAAGCCTAGCAATTTGGTTGTGTCCTTTAAAAAGCAATTAATTAGCTGTTTGTTTTGCCCAAATTGTATTAATTTCTTCTTTTATTTTCAGAATCTTTCTTCATGTACAGTTTTTTTTCTATTTGTTTCTTTTCCAGGGTTTTTTTTTTTTTTGGTCTTTCTGTTTTCTCTGTTATTCATGAATGTATTTGGAAAGATGAATTGTAAATAAGGATTGCTATGGTTGAATCCTGAAAATTTCCGTATAGTGTGTCATTTTTATCAGTTTATTCCATGAGATGATCGCTTCTTTTTCTCATTTGTCCTTTGTCCTTGCTATTTTCCAGCTCTTGGCCAGTGCCTGAGAGGTTGTAGGAACTGGCCAAATATTGATTGCCTGGCTGATTCATTCGGTGAAGGCGGCACCCCTCCCCTTCTCCCCCTCCCTTCTCCCCCTCCTTCCCTCCCCTCCCTTCCCCCTTTGCCCCCCTTGCTCCCCCCTCCCTTCTCCCCCCTCCCTGTTCCCCCATCCCAGCACCGCGTCATAGCCTGCTCTCCATTGGCTGGATCAAGGGCCGCCCCCAAAGGTGACATCACAGCTCTCCTCCTTTCTGCGGTTTTTCACCTGGGCTAGAACATTCTGCATTCGGTGAAGAGCGGCTGCCCGAGGCTCCAGCTCCGTCCACCTCCCGCCCCACCCCACCCACCCATCCTCCCGGCGCCCGGGCCCGCTTGATCCCCGGTGGGTGTCCGCTGTGTGTGAGAGGTAAGGCCCCGCGAGGCGACCCTTGTACTCCCTCCCTTCCCTCCCAGACCCCCCAGGGGCGGGTAGGTGTATTTCTCCACCGCGCCCCCCCCCCCCGCAGCCACAGACCTTGGTCCAGGGCCTTTTGGACTTCACCCATGGGTAGATCCGCAGGTGACTGTCGGGAGCGATGACTGTCCTGTGGGAACGCATCCGGTGACCCCTCCCCATTTTCTCCGGCCCCCTTCCTCCCCAGCGCCCCTCCACCGTGCCGTCCTCCCCCCCCC
This sequence comes from Dromiciops gliroides, assembly GCF_019393635.1. NCBI lineage: Eukaryota > Metazoa > Chordata > Mammalia > Microbiotheria > Microbiotheriidae > Dromiciops > Dromiciops gliroides. The sequence continues at coordinate 17,214,458 of NC_057867.1, read as the reverse complement.
CCCCCCGCCCCTTGGTGGAGTCTGGCCCAGAAGGTGGGGCTGGTGGGTGGGTGGTGGAAAAAGAAAAGCCAGTCTGTGAAATACCTCTTATTTTTGTACCTTTTCGTTTTCAATCATTTAATTCATTCATTCATTCATTTATTAGTATTCTGGAACCAACAAACGCCGATCAAATAAACATTTCCATGTACATCACACAACAGAAAAAGGGGATTATTGTCTATGCACCTGTTGATCTCTTTCATCTATAGCTTAGTTTTTTTTTTAAATACATAATAAATTCAATCTGTATTTTTTTTTAAAGCGGTCAGTGTTTCTTTCTGGCTCTCCTTCGGCTCTGGTCTATTCGGTATATTTTTTTTTAAGATGCCTTAGTAAACTGTCTTTTGTTCGTTCGTTCGTTTGTTTTTACCTATTCCCGCATCTCTGTCTTCTCTACCACACCCCATCGCATTAAAAAAGAAAGAAAGAAAGAAAAAGACAGCCTTTGTAAGAAATAAAATCTCCACCTGTGTCTGAAAATGTGTCTTATTCTGCATCTGTGGGTCCTATTCGTCATAATCAGTCTTCTAGGATCTTAATTGGTCTTTGCATTTATCAGAGTACTGAAGCCTTTCACAAGGGCAGACCCCACCTCCTTTAGGCTCACTGAACTGGATGCAGAGCTAATCTAGCGTTATGAAGCCAGCAATTTATGTACAATCCCCCATCTTAAATACTAAAAATGGACAAAAGGATGGTTCCTATATAGGACATCTTAATTGGACTTGGAAGAGTAATTCTTTCATTTTAAAGTTTTTTTAAATTTATTTTTTACAAGCATTTACTGCCTCCCCGTGCCCCCACCACAAAGACAAGGACAAAATCTTCACAATAATTATGTATATTCTAGCAAAACTGATTCCTGTCTTGTCCACGTCCAAATAGACAGGTGTTATTCTGGATTTTCAATCTGGCAGGAGGTGGGTAGCCTGATTCATATGCAGACCTCTGGACAGCATTATTTAGGGTTCTAAAAGGTTTTAAAGATTTGGGGGGAGTTTTTTTGGTATAATGTTGTTGTCATTATGTAAGTTATTGTAGTTCTGCTCACTTGAATCTGTATCAGATCTTAAGAGTTCTTCCCAGGTTGCTCTGAAACTGCCCATTTCTAATGCACAATAAAATATTATCATGCCGTTTCATTCACAGAACAAAATTTATTTAGCTATTTCACCAGAGGTGGACACCCCCTCAGTTTCCAGTTTTGGGGCTACTTCAAAAAGCACTCCTGTAAATATTTTTGTATGGATGGGTCCTTTTCCTTTTTCTTTGCTCCCTTTGTGGTAAAGCCCAGTGGTGGACACCCCCTCAGTTTCCAGTTTTGGGGCTACTTCAAAAAGCACTCCTGTAAATATTTTTGTATGGATGGGTCCTTTTCCTTTTTCTTTGCTCCCTTTGTGGTATAGACCAGTGGTGGACACCCCCTCAGTTTCCAGTTTTGGGGCTACCTCAAAAAGCACTCCTGTAAATATTTTTGTATGGATGGGTCCTTTTCCTTTTTCTTTGCTCCCTTTGTGGTATAGCCCAGTGGTGGACACCCCCTCAGTTTCCAGTTTGGGGGCTACTTCAAAAAGCACTCCTGTAAATATTTTTGTATGGATGGGTCCTTTTCCTTTTTCTTTGCTCCCTTTGTGGTAAAGCCCAGTGGTGGACACCCCCTCAGTTTCCAGTTTTGGGGCTACCTCAAAAAGCACTCCTGTAAATATTTTTGAATGGATGGGTCCTTCCTTTTTCTTTGCTCCCTTTGTGGTATAGCCCAGTGGTGGTGCAGTTGGCCCACAGTTTGAAGGCACAATTATAAATTGCTTCCCAGGATGTCTGGACCAATTTGCATCTCTATTAGCAATGCTTTCAGTGTGCCTATTTTCCTGCAGCCTCTGCAACTTTTATAATTAATAATCGATAAACATTTATTAAGCATCTTCTATGTGCCAGCCACTGTGCTAAGCACTGAGGATACAAGTTCCAAAAAGAAAGTCCTTGTCTCAAGGAATTTACAATATAGTGGAGGAAGATGAAACACAAAAGAAAGCTGGGAAGTGCCTCTGTGTGTGTGTGTGTGTGTGTGTGTGTGTGTGTGTGTGTTGTTTCAGTTTTTCATTTTTGCCAATCAGTCTGAGGGGTCAGAGGTAAAACCTCAAAGTTGCTTTAATTCACATTTCTCTAATTATTAGTAACTTAAAGCATTTTATTGTATTGATTACTGGGATTTCTTCCTTTGAAGTCTATCCCTACATAGCCTTTGACCATTATTCTATTGTTGAATGAATCTTAGTCTGATAAATTTGAATCAATTCCACATAGATATTTATATGTATGTATATATATCCATATATTGTATTAAATTTTTAATAAAGTTGCTGCAAATCTTTCTGCATTAACCTGTTTCCTTCTGATTTTAATTGCATTAAATTTGTTTGTGCAAAAGCTTTTTTCAATTGTAGATAATCAAAATTGTTCATTTTATTTTCTGTAATTCTCTGTATAGCTTGTTTACTCATAACCTTTTCCCTTATCTATAGATGTGAAAGGCAATTTCCCCCCTTGATCCTAATTTTTTAAATAATAAAAGTATTTTATTATTTTCCAGTTACATGTAAAGATAGTTTTCAACATTTGTTTTCATAAGATTTTTAGTTCCAGATGTTTCTCCTTCCTTACCTTCCAAGACAGCAAGAGATCTGATATAGGTTATACACGTACAATCACATTAAGCATATTTCTGCATTTGTCATGTTGTGATAGAAAAATCAGAACAAAAACAAAAAACTTCAAAAAAGAAAAAAGTAGAAACAGTATGGTTCAATCTACATTCAAAATCCACAATTCTTTTTTCTGGATGTGCAGAACATTTTCCATCCTGAGTCCTTTGTAATTGTCTTGTATCATTGTATTGCTGAGGCTCCTCTAATAATGTATACTCTTAGCCATATTGGATGACACCTCAGACTTTTAAAAAATTCTACATAGTGTGAATAATGTTGCCACATGGACAGGACTGTATTTTTTTTTTTGAGGCAATTGGGGTTAAGTGACTTGCCCAGGGTCACACAGCTAGTAAGGACTGTATTTTAATGGGACAAAATGTATAATGATTATTGAAAGCGGGGGGGGGGGGTACTCACCATTTAGTTCTAAGATTAAAAATTTCAAGATTTCTTTAATGACAGAGGACACTCACCTCAACCTCAGAATCCCATAAATTCTTACTATAATGCCATGCTAATTATAGCATCAGATTAGTGGAAAGAGTGAATCCAGTGCCCTGGTAGAAATTAGATGAAGTGAATATCTCTATTTTACCCTAAGTTTTAAGAATGTTTTTGTTTTAAGAGTGATATAGTCCAATGCAGAAATAGGTTTAATGTGATTGTACTTATATAACCTATATCATATTACTTTATGTCTTGGGGAGGGGGTTGGGAGGAGGGAGAAAAATTTGGAATTGGAAATCTTTTTTTTTTTTTTTAGTGAGGCAATTGGGGTTAAGTGACTTGCCCAGGGTCACACAGCTAGTAAGTGTCAAGTGTCTGAGGCCAGATTTGAACTCAGGTCCTTCTGAATCCAGGGCTGGTGCTTTACCCACTACGCCACCTAGCTGCCCCTGGAATTGGAAATTTTATAAAAACAAATGTTCAAAACTGTCTCTCTATGTAACTAGAAAATAATAAAATACTTTTTATGATTAAAAAAAGAAAGAACTTTCCTAAAAAGCATAGAAGACAGAAACAAGTTGTTACAGAGGAACTAATTAAAAAATACATCCAAACCAAATAAAAAAGGGGGAAAAAGAATGATATGCTTCCCCAAGAATATGAAAAGAATGGGGAAAAGATAGTTGTACCTCCCTCAAAGAGCCAATCTGCCTGATGGATAATTGGTATTATACAGAAATGCTGAATGTTTATCTGGGTTTATTTCATTTATATCATGCTACACTACTGAAGTTGTTCATTGTTTTTTATTAGTTTTTAGCTGATTTCTTAAAAACAATATCCACATAAAGTGTTTTATTCTTTGCCAATATTTATTTCTTCAAAATGTTTTAATGTCTTATTTCTGTGCCTTGAAATTGTAGTAAAATATTGAATAGCAGTGGTAATAATGGAGACCCTTGTTTAACCCCTGATTTTATCAGAAAGGCTTCTAGCTAATTCCCATTAAATATATTTCTTACTCTTAGTTTTCGATATACTTCTTATCATTTTAAGGAAATCTCCAATTATTTCTATGCTTTTAAATTCTTTGAAAACCAGGAATTGGAATTTTATTTTATCAAAATCTTTTTCTACATCTATTGAAATAATAGGTGATTGTTGATGAGTTTTGTTAGTAATATGATCAATTATGTTTATAGTTTTGAACTAGACCTGCATTCCTGGCATAAATGTAGCCTGATCCTAGTATAATATGACTATAGCCTCCTTGCTGGAAAATTTTCTTATAAATAATCTTTATTGAAATTGGTCTATAGTTTTCTTTCTCCTTTTGACTCACTTTATTTCATTACCAAATTTATGTCATAGAAGGGATTTTGTAGAATCCCATCTTTGCCATTTTTTTCCCAAACAGTTTATGCAGTATTGAAATTAATTGTTTAAATGTTTGGAAGAATTTTTTTTGATAAATTAAAAACAATTTTAACATACATTTTTTTTCTTTTTCGGGGGGGGGGGGTAGGGCAATGAGGATTAAGTGACTTGTCCAGGGTCACACAACTAGTAAGCATCAAGTGTCTGAGGCCAAATTTGAAATCAGGTCCTCTTGAATCCAGACCGGTGCTTTATCCACTGTGTCACCTAGCTGCCTCCTTTAACATACATTTTAAATTTTGTGTTCCAAGTACTCCCTCTCCTTCCATCCTTTCCCCTAATTATTGAGAAGTTAAGTGATATGATATCCATTATACATACTTCCATGTTAGTCATATTTAATTTAAAAATTAAATTTAAAAAGCAAAAAAAAAAAGAAAATTTAAAAATGTGTTTCAGTCTGAAATTAGAATTGATCACTTATCTCTCTAGAAATGATTGAGTGATTTCAGGCATTTTTTTATGCTTATTTCTTGATTTGATTTCTTCTGAGTTCTACTTGTTCCTATCACTTGCTGAATGGTTTGTATTTTAATCAGTTTGACTCAGTTTCCTTATCCATAGTTTTAACAGGTAAATTTTTCCTTTCTCCCCTAATTTGTCTAGATCCTTTACCTATTTTGATATTATCTTGGTGTGAAATGTGAGTCTCTGCCTAGTTTTTGCCAAATTGCTTTCCACTTTTCCCAGCATCTTTTTTCATCAGATACTGAGTTTTTGCCTAAAGAGTTTAGATTTTGGGGGTTTCTCAAACACCAGATTATTGTGGTCATTTTCTACTATGCATTTTATACAGCTGATCTAACCCTCTATTTCTTAGCCACTCCTAGATTGTTTTGATGATTACTGTGTTGTAACATAGTGTGAAATCTGGTAATGCTAGGTAACCTTCTTTCACATTGTAAAAAATTGTTTTCTTTGATACTCTTGACTTCTTGCTCTTCCAGATGAATTTTGTTATTATTTTTTTCTACTTCTATAAAATAATTCTTTGGTAGTTTTATTGGTATGGTACTGAATAACTAAATGTAGATAAAATTGCCATTTTTATTATATTGGCTTAGCCTATCCATGAGCAATTAATATTTCTCCAGTTATTAAGAGCTATCTTTACTTATGTGACAGGTGCTTTTTAATTGTGTTCATATAGTACCTGGGTTTGTCTTGCAGATAAACTCCCAAGCATTTTCTTTTTTTTTCTTTTTTTTTTTTTTTTTTGTGGGGCAATGGGGTTAAGTGACTTGCCCAGGGTCACACAGTCAAGTGTCTAAGGCCGGATTTGAACTCAGGCCCTCCTGAATCCAGGGCCGGTGCTTTATCCACTGCACCACCTACCTGCCCCAAGCATTTTCTATTGAATTGTTATTTTAAATGGAAGTTCTCTTTCTAGCTCTTCCTGCCAATTTGGGGGGTATAAAATATTGAAATGCTGATGATTTAAGTGGATTTGTTTTATATTCTAAAATCTTGTTAGAAATGTTCATAGTAGGGGCAGCTAGATGGCGCAGTGGTTAAAGTGCTGGCCCTGGATTCAGGAGTACCTGAGTTCAAATCCAGCCTCAGACACTTGACACTTACTAGCTGTGTGACCCTGGGCAAGTCACTTAACCCCCATTGCCCCACAAAAAAAAAAAAAGAAAAAGAAAAAAGAAATGTTCATAGTTTCAACTAGTTTTTGAGTTGAATCTCTAGGGTTCTGTAAGTATACCATCATGTCTTGTACAGAGAATGATGGTTTTGTTTTCTCATTGCCTACTTCTTGTCTTATTGAATTTCTAGTACAATACTGAATAATATTGATGATAATTGATATCCTTGCTTGACCCTTGAACTTATTGGGAAAGGTTCCACTTCTTCCCTATTAGAGATAATCCTTGTTCTAAGTTTTGGATAAATAATTCATTTTAAGAAAGACTCCAGGGGGTAGCTAGGTGGCGTAGTGGATAAAGCACTGGCCCTGGATTCAGGAGGACCTGAGTTCAAATCCAATCAGGCACTTGACACTAGCTGCGTGACCCTGGGCAAGTCACTTAACCCTCATTTAAAAAAAAAAGACTCCATTTATTTCTATACTTTCTAGTGTTTTAAAATAAGAATGCATGTTGTATTTTATGAAAAGCCTTTTCTGTACCTATTGATATAATCATATGATTTTTTTTTGTTATTGATAAGGTCAATTATGCTTATAGTTTTCAATATTGAATGAGCTATACATTCCATGTATAAATAATACCTCATCTTAATGTAAGATCTTTGTGATATATTATTGTAATCTCCTTGCTAACATTTTGTTTAAAAGTTTTTACATCAGTATTCATTAGGTAAAATAGTCTATAGTTTTCTTTCTCTACTTTTGTTCTCCCAGGTTTAGGTATCAATATAACTGTTATAAAAGGAATTTGGTAGGACTCCTTTATCTATTTGGTCAAAAGACACTTGCAAATTCACTTGTAAATCCATCTGATCCTAGAGATTTTTTTAGGGAGCTAATTTGTTCCTTGTTCAATTTCTTTTTTTATGATATAGTTATTCAATGATTCAATTTACTCTTCTGTTAATCTGAGAAATTTATATTTTTGTAAATTTTCTTCCATTTCACATAGATTGTCAGTTTTATTGGCACATAATTGGACAAAATAACTCCTTATATTTGCTTTAATTTTATCTTCATTGGTGGTGCATTCACCTTTATCATTTTTGATACTAGTAATTTGGTTTTCTTTTCTTTTTAACCAAATTAATCTCTCCTTTGATTTTTTTTTTTTTGCTTTTTTGGGGTGTTTATTTGGACATGGTTTTGTTTTTGTTTGTTTTTTAGTTGCATGCACAATTCATTGATCTCTTTCTTGTTCACTGATGTAAGTGGTTAGAGATATAAAATTTCCCCCAGCACTGCTTTGGTTGTATCTTACAGATTTTGGTATGTTGTCTGATTATTGTCATTATCTCCCCCCTCCCCAATCCCACACCACCACTTTGCAAGGTATTTATTGGGCCAGAGAAAGCATCTCTTCAGAAATGGTGATATTGATGTAAAGGAAAGGAAAAAAAGAAGAAAATAATGAGCACAACGGATCAATATATTGAAAAAGTTTGAAAATATGTACTGTTTGCCACACCAGTGGACCTCTCCACTCTGCTAAGGGTTTTGCTATAAGCCAAGTCTAATACCTCTTCTTTCAACACATTTGTTGTTTTTAATTTGGTAATGTATGTAGATATTTTATATATGTATATATATGCAATATATTTTTAATTTTGTAGTATATATTATACATTTATATGTATGTGTGTATATCTGTATATACAAACTCACATATGTATTAAATATGTAATTTTTGTATGTGTAGTTGCTCTTTTCATTTACATTGTTGAAATCTTTGTATGTATTGCCTTCTTGGCTCTCCTTGCTGAACTGCATCAGTTCATATAGATATTTTCATAATTCTTTTTATCCATGTTCATCCTTTCTTATATTACAGTAGTATTCCACTATATTCATGCACCACAATTTATTTAGCCATTCTCTAGGTGTCTAAAAATGACTCATGTACGGTATATTTTTCAGAACTTATTTCAATAAAACTAATTTTCAGAATTTTCATCCAGGTATTTTTTCACTGGCATGTTTATCATGATCTATGTGCCTCAATAATGTTGGCATAACATTGGCTGAACAATCAGTTTAAGTCTGGTTCCATTATGTGCACCTGGTCTTGGCAGGAGGTAAGACATTTTGTAAGACTACTTACTAAAACTATGCTATGTTACAATTAAACCTAGGACAGTGCTCTGTTAGAATTTAACCCTCATTTACTCTTGCAATCTTTATTTTGATGCCATTTTATATTATCACCCACTTAGATAATTAAGTTCTTTTAAAGAACCATCCTGAGTTATGATTGTATATGATGTATTCTCCTATGTAATCAATATGTGCAGAGCAGCACAATAACTAACAAAACTAATAATATTATGATAGGATGAATTAGAAACTTCAGAACAATATTAGCTTTCAGGAAATATCTCAAAATAAACCTTTCATTAACTTCCCAGTGTATTTCAGATGCTGAATAATATTAAGGCTTTAGGTAAGCGTTTGTGTGCAACATTCAGTTAATGTCTATTTAAAGCACAGGTTTCTCAATCTGCTGTCTTCTGTTTATCTTTTTCCTTCATAATAGCTAACATTATAATAATAGGTAACAGCTATATTGCACTATTATATGCCAAATATGAGGGAGGCAGGGAGGGAGAAAAGGAATGAGGGACAGGGAGAGAGATGGAGAGATTGGGAAAAGGAAAGAAGGAGAAAGAAAAAGAGACAGATTGGGAGGAAAGACAGAGAGAAAAAACAGGCAGTGAGAGGGAAATGCAGAAGGATGTAGAGGAAGGGGATGTTGATAGAAAGGGGAGACAAGAAGGGAAGAGTGAGAAAGATGGAGCTGGAGGGAGAACGATAGAGACTTAAAGATGAAGAGCAAAAGGTAGAGGAGAGAGAAACAGAGAAAAGTGGGGGGAAATGATTGAGAGAGGAGAGAGAGAAAAAAGATAGATGGGTAGAAAAGGATAGAGAGTATTTAGAGGAAGGAGGAAGAAGAAGAGAGAGACTGGGGAGAAAGTGATTGATAAAATGGTAAAGAGTAAGAGAGAAACAGAAAGATTAAAATGGAGGGATAAAGAAAGAAGAAGAGAAACAGTGAAGTATGGACAGGGAATAAGATACAAAGGGGGGAGAGAGAGAAGAAGAAGAAGAAGAAGATAGGAAAACAGAAAGAAGAGGAGATGTCAGGGGAGGAGAGAACCAGAGAAATAGAAGAGAAAAACAGATGTGGAATGAGAGAGAGCTAGAGACAGATATTAAAAAGGATGGAGGGAAAGAGAGTGACAAAGAATGAGTGATACAGAGAAAATGAGAGAAAGGAGGTAGAGAGGGATGTAATGAGGGAGAGATAAAGAAGGTAAGAAAGAGAAAATTATGGAGAGAAATAGATATGGAAAGAGAATGAGACAGGGAGAGGAGGAGAGAAATGAAAGAGAAGAATGGTGAAGAAGAGATAGGAGTAATTAGAAATAGAGCAAGGATGGAGAGGGAATGGAAAGAAGGAGTGGAGAAGGAGGGAGAGAGGGTCAGAGGGAAAGAGTGGGGGAGAGATAGGGAAAAAAAAGAGATAAGAGAACAAGATGGATATGGAGAAAGGACAAAAGAGAGACAGAAAAAGATTGATGGAGAGACAGAGAATGATAGATAAATTACACAAAAAGATGGGACTGAAGGAGAGAATGAGACAGAATGTGAAAGAGAGAAGGATGGAGAGGGGGAAAGAGACAAAGAAAAAGGCAGAGAGATAATTGAGAAGGATAGAGGGTGACAGCATAAAAGAGATAGAAAGAAAAATATAGAGAGAAGAAGAGAGAGTGAGAGATCCAAAGGCAGAGAGAATAAGCTAGAGAAAATAGGAAAATAGAATAGAGAGAAAAGGTGGAGAGAGGGAGATAAAATGAGAGAGAGGGGAGATAGGAGAAAAAATGATGGAGAAATAATGATGGAGGAGGAAGGGAGGAAGAGACAGAAAGAAAAGAGAGATGAAAATAATGATCCAGCGAGAGCAGCAGGGAGGGAAACTGATAGGGAATGAGAAAGGGAAAGGGGAGAGAGAGAGAGACAGTGACAGAGACATTGATCCAGAGATAGAGAAAACATGAGATTGGGGGCAGGGGGACAGACAGAGAAAGATAGAGAGAGAGGGAATTGGAAAGATTGGGATTAAGCAAAAGAGAAAGTGATGAAGAGACTGGGCAAGAAACACAGGAGCGAGAGAAGGTTGGAGAAGGAGACAGGAAGAGAGGAGACAATAAACATGGAGGAGGGAAAGACATAAAGAGAGGGAGATGGAGAGATAGGAAGAAAAGGATACTGGGAAAGATCTAGGAGGAGAGAGAAAAAACAAATTTTTCAATTATGAAAAGCTCACTAAAGATTTTTTTTTAATGCAAGTAGACAGATTCATTTTTCTTTTTTTATCTTAATAATATTTTTTCATTTACATGCAAATGTAGTTTTCAACATTCATTTTTGCAAGATTTTTGAGTTCCAAATTTTTCTCCTGCCCTCCTTTCCCTACCCCCTCCCCAAGATAGCAAGCAATCCAATATAGGTCATGTCAAACACATTTCCACATTATTCATGTTGTGAAAGAAGAATCAGACAAATGGGAAAAACCATGAGAAAGAAAAAACAAAAACTAAAAAAAGTGAACATATTATGCTTTGATCTGCATTTAGACTCCATAGTTCTTTTTTTTTAGTATTTTATTTAACATTTTGTTTTTTCCCAATTATATGTAAAAACAATTTAACTTCCATTTTTAAAACCTTGTGTTCCAAATTCACTCCCTTCTTCCCCACCTCCACTTTGAGAAGGCAAGCAATTCAATATTTTATATATGTGTAGTCAGGCAAAACATTTCATATTAGTCATGTGAAAGAAAGACAAAAAGAAAACCCAAGAAAAATAAAGTTAAAAAAATTATGCTTCAATCTGTAGTCAAATATTATCAACTCTTTTTCTGGGGATAGATAGCATTTTTCATCACAAGGCCATCAGAGTTGTCTTGGATCATTGTATTACTGAGAATGTCTAAGTCATTCACAACTGATTCTCTTACAAAATTGCTGTTACTTTATACACAATACATTTCACTTTGTATCAGCTCATATAAGTCTTTCCAGGTTTTTTGAGAGCATTTTGCTCATCATTTCTTATAGCACAATAATATTCCATCATAATCACATACTACAATTTGTTCAGCCATCCTCAGTTGATGGGCATCCCCTAAATTTTGAATTCTTTGCCACCAGAAAAGAGTTGCTATAAATATTTTTTTACATATAGAGCCTTTCCCCTTTTTTATCTCTTTTTGGACACAGACCTAGTAGTTGTATTACTAAGTCAAAGAGTATGTATGGTTTTATAGCCCTAGAGACATAGTTCCAAATTGCTCTACAGAATGGTTGATGAGGTACTACCCTAGAATTATTTTAACTTGCATCTTTCCAATCAATAGTGAGTTAAAGCATTTTTTTAATATGGCTATAGATATGTTTGATTATTTCATCTGAAAACTTTATGTTTTTAGTTCATTTATCAGTTGGGGAATGGCTCTTGTTTTAATAACTTTGATTCAGTTCTCTATATATTTGAGAAATGAGACCTTTGTCAGACAAACTTGCTTCAAATTTTTTTCAGTTACTATTGCTAACTGTATTTCTCTCCATCCCATTCCCTCCCAATACTGCTTATTCTATTCTCTATTTCCTTTCACCATGTCCCTCCTCCAAAGTGTTTTCCTTCTGACTACCCTATCTTCCCTCATTTTTATCACACACACCCCATCCCCTTCCCCTCCTACTTTCCTGCAGGGTAAGATAGATTTCTATATGCAATTGAGTGTAATGCTATTCCTTCTTTGAGCAACTTCTGATGAGAGTAAGGTTCACTCACTCCCCCTCACCTCTCCCATCTCCTCCACTATATAAGCTTTTTCTTGCTTCTTTTTTTGTTTGTTTTGTGGGGCAGTGAGGGTTAAGTGACTTGGCCAGGGTCACACAGCTAGTAAGTTTCAAGTGTCTGAGGCTGGATTTGAACTCAAGTCCTCCTGAATCCAGGGCCAGTGCTTAATCTACCATTCCACCTAGATGCCCCCTCTTGCTTCTTTCATGTGAAATAATTTACCCCATTCTACTCCTCTCTTCTCCTTTCTCTGAGTGCATTCTTCTCTCACCCCTTAATTTTATTTTTTAAGGATATCGTTTCATCATATTCAACTCAAAGTTGTTTACTGTGTGTGTGTGTGTGTGTGTGTGTGTGTGTGTGTGTGTGTTCCTTCTAACTTCCCTAATGATAAAGTTCTTCCTATATAGGAATGCAAACAGTTTAACCTTTTTAAACTTCCTCATGATTTCTCTTTCCTGTTTATATTTTTATGCTTCTCTTGAGTCTTGTATTTCAAAGTCAAATTTTCTATTCAACTCAGGTTTTTTCATCAAGAATGCTTAAAATCCCTCTCTTTCATTGAATGCCCATATTTTTCCCCTGAAGGATTATACTGTTTTTCTGGGTAGTTGATTTTTTTGTTGTAATCCCTGTTCCTTTACCCTCTGGAATATCATGTTCCAAGCCCCCTGATCCTTTAATGTAGAAGCTGCTAAATCTTGTGTTATCCTGACTGTGACTCCGCAATATTTGAATTGTTTCTTTCTGGCTACTTATAATATTTTCTTCTTGACCTGGGAGCTTAGGAATTTGTCTATAATATTTCTGGGAGATTTCATTTTGGGGTCTCTTTCAGGATGTGATCAGTGGATTCTTTCAATTTCTATTTTACTTTCTGTTTCTAGAATAAAAGGGCAATTTTCCTTGACAGTTTCTTGGAAGAGAATATCTAGGTTCTTTTTCTAATAATGGCTTTCAGATATTCCAATAATTTTCAAATTATCTCTCCTAGATCTAACTTCCAGGTCAATTGTTTTTTTCCAATGAGATATTTCACATGGTCTTCTATTTTTTCATTTTTTTTATTTTGTTTTATTGTTTCTTGATTTCTAATATGAATATAGATAGTTTTGATTTCTTCATCTGGAAACTGCCTGTCCATATCCTTTGATTATAAATCATTTGGGGAATGACATGTATTCTTGTAAATTTCAGTTTGAGAAATGAGGCCTTTATCAGAAACACAGGCTCTAAAAATTGTTTACCAGCTTTCTTCTTTCCTTCTAATCTTGGTTTCATTGGTTTTGTTTGTGCAAAAACTTCTTAATGTAATAAAAATTATCCATTTTGCATTTCATAATGTCCTCTATCTCTTCTTTGGTCATAAATTCTCCCCTTCTTTATAGATCTGGCAGGTAAACTATTCCTTGCTCTCCTAATTTGCTTATGGTATCACCCTTTATGTTTAAATCATGTACCCATTTTGACCTTATCTTGGTATACTGTGTGAGATGTTCATCTCTGCTTAGTTTTACCATACTATTTTCCAATTTTCCCAGCAGTTTTTGTCACATGGTAAATTCTTTTCCCAGAAGCTGGAGTCTTTGGGTTTATTTAACAGTAGGTTACCGTAGTCATTTACTAGTGTGTCTTATGTGCCTAACCTATTCCACTTATCTATGACTTTTTTAAGCCAATACCAAATAGTTTTGATGGTTGCCACTTCAGTTTTAGATCTGGTATGGCTGGTCCACCTTCATTTCCTTTTTTCTTTTTTCATTAATCCCCTTAATATTCTTGACCTTTTATTTTCCAGATGAATTTTATTATTGTTTCTAGCTCTATAAAATAATTTTTGGTAGTTTGATTGGTATGGCACTGAATAAGTAAATTAATTTTGGTAGAATTGTCATTTATATTATATTAGCTTGGCCCACCCATCAGCAATTGATATTTTTCCAATTGTTTAAATCTGATTTTATTCATTAGAAAAGTGCTTTTTAATTGTGTTCATATTATTCCTGGGTTTTCTCGGCAGGTAGACTCCCAAGTATTTTATATTATTTCTAGTTATTTTAAATGGAATTTCTTTTTCAATCTTTTGCTGCTGGGATTTGTTGGTTTAATTTAGATATACTGATTATTTTATTTTATATCCTGCAAGTTTTCTAAAGTTGTTAATTGTTTCAAGTAGTTTTTTTAGTTGATTCCCTAGGATTCTCTAAGTATACCATCATATCACCTGCAGAGTGATAGTTTTGTTTTCCTCATTGCCTATTGTAATTCTTTCAATTTCTTTTTCTGCTCTTATTCCTAATGCTAACTTTTCTAGTACAATATTGAATAATCCTGGTATTAATGGGCATCCTTCTTTCCACCCTCATCTTATTTGGAATGCTTCTAACATCCCCATTACATATAATATTGCTGATGGATTTAGATAGACACTGCTTATCATTTTAAGAAAAACTCCACTTATTCTTCTGCTCTCTAGTGTTTTTAATAGGAATTGTGGCTGTATTTTCAAAAAAGCTTTCTTTGCATCTATTGAAATAATTTGGTCAATTATGTTGACCAAATTATTTTCCTAATATTGAGCCAGCCCTGTATTCCTAGTATAAGTCCCCATCTGGTCATAGTGTTTTCTTGTGGCAATAAATTGATCTAATCTCTTTGCCAATATTTTATTCAAAATGTTTACATCAATATTCAATAGGGAAATTGGTCTATAATTTTCTTTGTTTTGGCTCTTCCTGGCTTAGATATCAATACCATATATGTGTCATAAAAGGAATTTGGTAGAACTTCTTTTTTGCCTATGTTTCCAGATAGTTTATATAGTATTGAAATTAATAGTTCTTTAAATTATTGGTAGAATTGACCTCTAAACCAATCTGGCCCTGGAGATTTTTTTTACTTAGGGAATTCGTTGATGGCTTATTTAATTTCTTTTTCTTAAATGGGTGTTTTTATATATTTTGTTTCCTTTTCTGCTAATCTGGGCAATTTATATTTTTGTAAGTATTCATCCATTTCATTTAGATTGTTGCATTTATTTGCATATAGTTGGGCAAAATAGCTACTCATTATTGCTCTAATTTCCTCTTCACTAGTAGTTCATTCATCAATTTCATTTTTCATACTAGTAATTTGGTTTTCTTCTTTCTTTTTTAAAATCAAATTAACCAAAGCTTTATCTATTTTTCATAAAAAATAGCTTTTGGTTTTATTTATTAATCCAATAGTTTTTTTTTTACTTTTAATTACATTAATCTCTCCTTTGATTTTCAGAATTTCTAATTAGATATTTAATTGAGGATTTAAATTTTTTTCCTAGCTTTTTTTACTTGCATGCCCAAGTCATTGATCTTCTCTTTCTGTATTGTATTCATGTAGGCATTTAGAGATATAAAATTTCCCCTAAGAACTGCTTTGGCTACAACCCATAAGTTTTGGTATGTTGTTTCTTGTCATTCTTTCAATGAAATTGTTGATTGTTTTTATGATTTGTTGTTTGACCCACTCATTTTAGGATGAGATTATTTATTTTCCAATTAATTTTTGCTCTATCTCTTCATGGCTCCTTATTACACATAATTTGTATTGCATCATGATCTGAAAAGGATGCACTTACTATTTCTCCCTTTCTGCATTTGCCTGTGAGGTTTTTATGCCCTAATACATGGTCCATTTTTGCATAGGTACCATGTATCACTGAGAAAAAGGTATATACATTTCTTCATTCAATTTTCTCTGGAGGTCTATCATATCTAACTTTTCTAAAAATTCTATTCACCTCCAAAAATTCTTTCTTATTTTTTGGTTAGTTTTATCTAGTTTTGAGAGGGGGAGATTGAGGTCCCCTACTAGTATAGTTTTGCTATCTATTTCTTCCCATAACTCACTTAACTTGTTCACTAAGAATTTGGATGCTATACCACTTGGTGCATATATGTTTAGTATTGATATTACTTCATTGTCTGTGGTACCTTTTAGGAAAATGTTTCCTTCCTTATCAAAAAGATAATATTTTGCTTTTGCTTTGTCTGAAATAAGAATTGCTACTCCTGTGTCTGTTTTTGTTTTTGTTTTTTTTACTATAGCTGAAGTATCATATGTTCTGCTCCAGGCTCTTTCCTTTATTCTGCATATATCAATCTGCTTCATATGTGTTCCTTGTAAACAACATGTTGTAGGATTCTGGTTTTTAATCCACCACTTCTGTTTTGTGGGACAGTTCATCCCATTCACATTCACAGTTATGATTACTATGTATTTCCCTCCATCCTATTTTCCTCCTTATTTATTCTTTTCTCCTTTCACCCTGTTTTCACCAGTGTCTTGCGCCTTACCATTTCTTTCAATCTATCCTCTGTTCTATAAGCTTCCCTTCCTTTTCTTCTTTCCCCTCCTACTTCTGCACTCCTTTCTATCAGTGCCCCCCTTTTTTGTCCCCTTTCCTCTTCTACTTCCCTATGGAATAAGATAAATTTCTATACCCAGGTGAGTATACCCTCTTTGATTTATATCCAATGAGAGTAAGGTTCAAACAAGGCTCACTGCCTTCCTTCTTTCCTGGTAGTGTAATAGGGTTTTTTGTGCCACTTCATGTCATGTAATTTAACCCCTTCTGCCTCCCCTTTCATGTTTTCCTAGTACAATCCTTTTTTATTCACCCCTTAATTACTTTTATGTCATCACATCAAAGTCAACTTATACCCACAGACTCTGGTTATGTATACTCTTCTATCTGCCCCAATAGAGATATAATTCTCAAGAATTACAAGTATCTTCTCATTTATGGATGTAAACAGTTTAATCTTATTAAATAAAATGCTTTTTTTCCTGTTTAGCTTTTGATGCTTCTCTTGAGTCATGTATTTGAAAGTCAAATTTTCTGTTCAGCTCTGTTCTTTCCATCAGGAAAGTTTGAAAGTCCCCTATTTCATGAAATGTCCATCTTTACCTCAAAAAAGTATGCTCAGTTTTGTTGGGTGGTTGATTATTGGTTGCAATACAAACTTCTTTACCTTCCAGATATCATATTCAAAGCCTTTTAATGTTGAAGCTGCCAGGTCTTGTGTAATCCTTACTATAAGTCCTTAATATTTAAATTCTTTCTGGCTGCTTGCAATATTTTCTCCTTCACCTAATAATTGGCTACAATATTCCTTAGAGTTTTCATTTGGGGATCTCTTTCAGGAGGTCACTATTTCAGTGATTATTTTCTTGTCAGGTTCTAGTATATCTGGGCAGTTCTTGATAATTTCTTCAAATATATTGTTCAGACTTTTTTTTTTCCAGATCATGGCTTTCAGGTAGTCTATTAATTCTTAAATTATCTCTCCTAGATCTATTTTCCCGGTCAGTTGCTTTTCCAATGAGGTTTTTTTTTCATATTTCTCCTATTTTTATTCATTCATTTATTTATTTATTTTTATTTCTTCTATTTTTCATTCTTTTGATTGTTCCACTGAATCCTCATGTCGCATAGAATCATTAGCTTCCACCTGCTCAATTATTATTTTTAAGGAATTATTTTCATCACTTAGCTTTTGCATCTTTTCCATTTGGCCAATTCTGTTTTTTAAGGAGTTGTATTCTTCATTGTATTTTTTTTTTAAGAAATTAATTTCTTCAGTCAATTTTTATTCTTCCTTAAGCTGTTGACTCTCTCTTGTATAACTCTCAATTCTTTCCCCAATTATTCCTCTACCTCTTTGATTTTTTAAATCCTTCTTCAGCTCTTCTAAGGAGTCTTTTTGATATTGAGACCAGTCCATCTTCCCCTTTGAGACTTTACATGTAGGCATTTTGACAATGTTGTCTTCTTCTGAGTTTGTATTTTGGTGTTCCCCGTCATCATAGTAGCTTCCTATGATCTGCATTCTTTTCTGTTTCTTACTTACTATTCAGCCTATTTTGTGGCTTTTAAAGTTGAGCTTTGCTCCTGGGGCATGGGGGGTGGGGGTGGGGGGGTGGGGGGGTATCGTCCTAAGTTTCTTGTACTGGGAGCAGGGACCTGATTACTGGATTTCTGCTCTTGGGCCTCAGGGGTTCCCAGCTTGTTCACTGCTCTAGGGTGGCCTGGCCTAGTCATGCCTGTTGTGTGTGTGTGTTGGGAGGGTGTTCCCTGGCTGGCATCTGTCTCTTGCATTGGGGGTAGGGGCCTCACAGTTGGACTACTGTGGCACTAGGCTGCTGACCTAGAACCAATGGGCCTTGGCTGCTGATCTGTGCTGTGGACAAGAGTTTTATGCTGGCTTGCCTGGACATACTATCTGCACTTGATGTAGGAGGTAAAAAAAAGGGGTTAATAGAAAAATCTAAGACCCAAGCTTTAATTCAGATATTAGCTCCAAAATGGAGTTAGACCCCAGTTAATGGATAACTTACAAGTCAGGATTCTAGGTTCTCTTATCTACAGAAATCAGTACCCATAAAGGACCATAAAGGGTCAGGTCATATAACAATAAGACACAAGATGAGGGTATAGAAATTCTAATGAAAAATGTGAAACTAGTCATGGGAAACAGAAAGTGACATATGCAGAAAAGGCCAAATTTATCCCCAGATTCACCTTATGACGTGTAAACCCCCAAAACACACCTCCACTGAAAAAAGTACCCACCTTGGGGGTTGGCTTAGGACCCCAGGAACTCCAAATAAGGATAAGCCCTCCCTTGTACCTCCCTACAGTGAAGATTATTATAATGAGATTGATAATCAATTTATCCATACCATAAATATAACTGTCTTTCCTTTCCTTGTTGGAGAGATACCTTTCCATTATTCTGGTTCTCTCCCTGTGGTCACTCACAGTATTGCAACAAAACTTGGGAAACTGAGTCACTGAGTCTTGTAATTCTTTTGGGATGACTCACAATCAGTTTGACCCTAAATTCCATGTCACATCACCATGAGCTGTGATCCCCTTTTACTCAAGTGAGATAGACCTTTCCTGAAGTCCTTTAAAGTTATTTTAAGCTGGAAGATTGTTACACTTCATCTTTTTATAGGTGCTGTCATGGGGCACATCAAAGAATCTTTTCCTTGAGAAACTAAACCAGAGGACAGATAGGCCTAGAGAGATAAGCAGAACCAGATGGGACTGAGCTAGCTTTGGAACCTCCACCCTTCATTCTGGTCTCCCTTACCCCTGGGAAGATATTTGGGTGTGGCTGCTGCCTGTGTGTCCTGAAGAGAGATGGCTTGAGAGATCCATAGCCATCCCTCACTCAATTCCTCCAGTCACCACCAGTGGGGTGGTCACCATCAGTCCTCTATAAAAGTACCTGCCATCCTCCTGCTCGAGGAGATTGGTACCTCAGAGCCACATGCTTTGTTCCATTACCTCTCTCCCCATGAGAAGTCCAAGGATTTCTTTCGTGGTTTCCCTTCCCTTCCCTTCCTCAGCCCCAAAATAAACTATCTTATTCTAACTGCTTTTGTGTGCAAGAGGGTGTAATTCTTTAAAGGGGAATTCCTAAGGACCCCTACCCCTAACCCAAATTCCATACCCCATTTTCCCCACATTGGGCGCCAAAATGTCATGGGGGAGGGGTGGCTGTAGATCTCTCAAGCCATCTCCTCAGGACACAAAGGAAGCAGGCATACCCAAAGTTATCTCCCCAGGGGTAAGGGAGATCAGAATGAAGGGTGGAGGTCCCGAAGCTAGCTCAGTCTGATCTGGTTCTGCTTATCTCTCTAGGCGTATCTGTCCTTTGGTTTAGTTTCTCAAGGAGAAGATTCTTTGATGTGCCCCATGACAGTGCTTTAGTTCCAGAATCCATTTAGAGGTTTGATTTAAAGGTGTTTCTGAGGGAAACTAGGAAGAGCTCAGGTAACCTCCTGGCTTTTCTCAGCCATCTTAGCTCCTCCTCCAGTATTTATTTTAATATGTGGGAAAATTAATTACTATAGCAATCATTTGGGGGTAATCATATATTAATTGATCAATATTATACCAGTAAAGGACTGACCATGTGTCTCCCTAATTTTTTATGATCTCAGACCACATGATGGTGGAGGCAGGGAGAGAGATTCAGCATGCCAATTAATAGAAGTAGCAGAAAATCCCCCAAGAGACCCCAGAAGACCCAGAAGCTCCTGCATGTTGTCTTCCAAGGGTTTTAATCCTTTTTTCATCGAGGCAGGTCATTATACATCAATCAACTCTAACTGGTTAGCATTATTTAAATCTATTGGTTGACATGACTTGGAAGGTGGTCTGTATTATAATGAACTATAGAGATGACATCAGGTCCCTCAAATCTTGCTAGGAAAAGGAATGTTAAGATCACCTTCCCCACCCCACCCCCAGGGCAAAGTCTATTATCTAGGTGTGGTTTAATCCCATCAGTCCTAATCTAGACTAAAGTATCTCTCCATTCTTTTTGTTTCCTTGAGTTTGTCTGGGTTGAAATTTGATGCTGTCTCAAGGAGAACTAGACTTTCTGGAATAGGGGGGAGAAAGGACTGATCCCCTAAGAAACCAATTATAATTATTTTCTCACGATTACAACTATTTATCAAAATAGTCATCCC
The DNA here is from genome assembly GCF_019393635.1 of Dromiciops gliroides. NCBI lineage: Eukaryota > Metazoa > Chordata > Mammalia > Microbiotheria > Microbiotheriidae > Dromiciops > Dromiciops gliroides. The sequence continues at coordinate 17,193,782 of NC_057867.1, read as the reverse complement.
TTAATTTCTTCATTGGTAAGTTTATGATGGCCTAGGGGATGTGTTATTTAAAATATTGTGGGACTAGGCTGGGGTTTCTAAAATATTGCTACTTTTAAATTAATGTCTATTGTACCAGTTTGGCAATAAGCTTATTATTAATTAATATCACATATTAATAAAGTATTGACTGCATGTCTCCCTGACTTCCCACTAGTCACAGGCTCACAGGCCTAAACAATTACATACCCAGCATGAAGAGTAAAAGAGTCCCAGGAAGAAGAGACAAGAGAGAGAGAGATCCTCATGTGCCCAGGGATTTTATCCTATTTTTGGTAGAGGTGGGTCACTGCACATTGATCTAAGCTAATTGGTTAGCAGAGATCAAATTCCAACTATCTGAGTGTGCTTCTTCCCCTAGATAATCAGAAGGATCAATCTGCATTCCTTTTGTTAAACTGAAGGCTCATCCTGGGCTGGTTTCTGGTGAGGGGGAGAGAGCAGCTAACACTAACATGTCTGGGTTTCTTCTAGAAATTAATTATTAATAGTTCTTTTCTTACCATAGACATAAAATTGGCAGAACAATCTTTTCTTCTGTTTTCTTAGCATGTAACTGTGTATAATAGGTTTTGATTAATCTTTTAATTTCTTCTGATTTTATTGATAAATGTAAAAGGTTTATTAATTTTTTATTAAATTTATTTTATTTTATTAGTCTTTTTAAAGAAGTACTTTCTAGTTTCATTTATCATTTCTAAAGGTCTTTGGTTGCCATTTTATCTATTTCCCTTCTAGTTTTTAATTAATATCTCCTCATTTTTGTTTTTTTTTAGTTCTGTTTATTTGTTGGCTTTTAATTTTTTAAATGCATATTCAGTTCATTAATCATCTTTTTCTGTTTTGTAAATTTATATTTACAGGGATATTTTAACCTGTATTGCTTTAGATACATACTAGAAATTTACATAAGTTTTTTAACATTATCATATGATTTTGCATATTTATTTGTTTCTACAATTTTTTCATCAACCCAATCATTGTTTAGGATTTCATGACCAAATTTCCACTTGGCTCTGCTTTTGTTTCTGCTGCTTTTTTTTAAATTTTTCAATTAGCATTTTATTTTCCCCAGTTACATGTAAAAACAATTTTCAACATTCATCTTTAAAATTGAGTTCCAAATTCTCTCCCTCCCCACCCCCCTCATTGAGAAGGCAAGCAATTTGATATAGTCATGCAGAACATTTCCATATTAGTCATGGGTTTTTTGTTGTTGTTGTTGTTATTTTGCTTTGTTTTGGGTTTTTTGCAGGCAATGAGGGTAAGTGTCAAGTGTCTGAGGTCAGATTTGAACTCAGATCTTCCTGAATCCAGGGCTGGTACTTTATCCACTGTACCACCTAGCTGCCCCCTATATTAGTCATGTTGTAAAAGAAAATAGACCAAAACAAAAACCCACGAAAAATTAAATTTTAAAAATGTATGCTTTGATTTGTATTCAGACTCCATCAGTTCTTTCTCTGAGGATGGATAGCATTTTTCATCATAAGTCTTTCATAGATATCTTGGACTATTTTATTGCTGAGAATAGGTAAGTCATTCACAATTGATCATGTTCAAATGGTTCTCATTTCACTTTTGCATCAGTTCATGTAAGTCTTTCCAGTTTTTCTGACAGCATCTCATTCATCATTTCTTACAGCATATTAGTATTCAATCATAATCATATACCACAAATTGTTTAGCTCTTACCCAATTTCCAATTCTTTGCTACCAGAAAAGAGTTGTTCTAAATATTTCCAAATTGCTGTGTTTAATGGTTGGATCATTAAACAGCTCCATCAGCAGTGTCACAATTTTCCCACACCCCTTCTACCATTTGTCATTATCCTTTTCTGTCCTATTAGCCAATCTAATAGGTGTGAGATAGTACCTCAGAATTATTTTAATTTGCATTTCTCCAATCAATAGTTATTTAGAGGGTTTTTTTTTCCAATATGGCTATAGAGAGCTTTGATTACTTCATCTGAAAACTTGACAATTCATGTTTTTTGATCATTTGTCATTTGGAGAATGGCTCTTATTTTTATAACTTTGACTCTTTTGTCTATATATTTGAGAAAAGAGACATTTATCAGAAACTTGATTCAAAAATTTTTTCACAGTTATGATTGCTAACTATATTTCACTCCATCCTATTTCCCCCATTTATTCTATACTATCTCTCCTCTTACTCTGTCCCTCCCCAAAAGTGTTTTGCTTCTGACTACTGCCTCCCCTAATCCATCCTTCTTTCTATGAGCACCCCCCTTCTCTTATTCCATTCGCCTCCTACTTTCCTGTAGGATAAGAGATTCCTATAATCAATTGTGTTTGTATGTTATTCCCTTTGAGCCAATTTTGATGAGGGTAAGGTTAAAGCATCCCCTTTCACATCCCTCATCTTCCTCTCCACAATAAAAGTTCTTTCTTGCCTCTTTTATGTCAAATTTACCCCATTCCACCTCTCCCTTTCCCTTTCTCCCAATGTATTCTTCTTTCTCCCTCCTTAATTTAATTTTTTTAGATATAATTTCATCATATTCAACTCTAACCTGTGCACTAGCTCTCTCTCTATCTATCTATCTATATATATGTATGTATATATGTATATATAAAATCTTAACTGCCCTAATAATGATAAAGTTCTTGTGAGTTACAAGTATCATATTCCCATGTAGGAATGTAAACAGTTTAATGCTTATGCTTTCCCTTTCCTTTTTTACCTTTTTATGCTTATCTTGAGTCTTGTATTTGAAATTAAATTTTCTATTCATCCCTGGTCTTTTCATCAGGAATGCTCGAAAATCCTCTATTTTATAAATATCCGTTTTTTCCCCTGAAGGATTATATTCATTTTTGCTGGGTAGGAGATTCTTGGTTGTAATCTTAGCTCTTTTGCCCTCTGGAATATCATTCCAAGCCCTGTGAAACAGCTAAATTTTGTGTTATCCTGACTGTGACTCCACAGTACTTGAATTGTTTCTTTCTGGTTGCTTGATACTTTTTTCCCTTGACCTGGGAACTCAGGAATTTAACAATAATATTCCTGGGAATTTTCATTTTGGGATCTCTTTCAGGAGGTCATTGGTAGATTCTTTCACTTTCTATTTTACACTCTGGTTCTAGAATACCAAGGCAGTTTTCCTTAATAATTCTTAAAAGATCCAACCTCAGATATTTGACACTAGCTGTGTGACCATGGTCAAGTCACTTAACCCTCATTGCTCTGCAAAAATATAAATAAACAGCAGCAACAACAACAACAATAATAATAATAATAATTCTTGAAAGATGATATCTATGCTCTTTTTTTGTTTTGATCATGGCTTTTGGGAAGTCCAATAATTTTAAAATTATTGCTCCTGGATCTATTTTCCAAGTCAGTTGTGTTTCCAATGATATTTCACTTTGTCTTCTTTTTTTCATTCTTTTAATTTTGTTTTATTATTTATTGATGTCTCAGAGAGTCAGTTTCCATCTGCTCAAAGAAGTTTTTCAATATCTGGTTTGAAACAGGGAAAAATTTAGCTGGTGAATTAGAAAACATAAAGATTAAAAAACAAACAGTATGCTCCAATCTGCATTGAACCCATCAGTTCTTTTTCTGGAGGTGGATAGCATTTTTCATCATAGGTCCTTCAGAATTGTCTTAGGTTTTTCTATTGCCGGGAACAGCTAAGTCATTCACAAATTATTTATGGCACAATATTGCTCTTAATTGTGTATACTCTTCTGATTCTAGTTATTTCACTTTCCATCAGTCCATATAAGTCTTTCCAGTTTTTTTTCTAAAAGCATCCTGATCATCATTTCCTATAGCACAATAGAATTCCATCAGATTCATATACTGCACTTTGTTCAGCCATTCTCCAATTGATGGGCATACCCTCAGTTTCCAGTTCTTTGCCAACACAAAAAGAGCAGATATAAATATTTTTGTACGTATAAGTCCTTTCATTTATTTATTTTTCTTTTTTTGATGTCTTTGGAACATAGATCTAGTAGTGGTATTCCTTGATCAAAATGTATTTACCTTTTTATAGTTCTTTGGACATAGTTCAAGATTGCTCTCCAGGATGTTTCCATCAATTCTCAATTCCACCAACAGTGCAGTGTCCCACTCCCACATCCCTTTCAACATTGATCATTTTCCTTTTCTGTCATATTAGCCAATCTAATAGGCATGAGGTGGTAGCTGAGGGTTGTTTTACTTTGCGTTTCTTAGTCAGTAATTATTTAGAACATTTTTTCATATGACTAGAGAAAGCTTTGATTTCTTTATCTAAAAACTGCCTATTCATATCCTTTGACAATTTATCAATTGGATAATGACTTCTTTTATTATTAATTTGCCTCAGTTCCTGCTATGTTTGAGAAATGAGGCCTTTATCAGATAAATTTGATATAAAAAATTTTGAGTCATTTTGTTTTGCTTCTAATCTTTGCCGCATTGGGGGTTTTTTGTGCCAAAAGTTTTTAAATTTAATGTAATCAAAATTATCCACTTATATCTCATAATGCTTTCTCTCTATTATTTGGTAATAAATCCTTCTCTTATCTCCCCATGCTCCCCTAATTTGTTTATGGTATCTCCTTTTATGCTAAATGCATGGTCAAATTACTGTAGATGCCATGTATGGCTGAGAACAGAATTTTATTCTTTCCCATTCAATTTTTTCCAGAGGTCCGTTTAACTTTTCTACAATTCTATTCATCTTCTTTATTTCTTTCCTGTTTAGTTTTTGGTTAGATTTTTCTAGATAACTAGAAAGTTATTTAGTGGGTATCAAAGTGGAGGGTGAGTCCTGGTATTTTTGGTTAACCAATTCAAAAGTAATAATAAATAGTATATATAGGTATGAATTAAGAATATAAAATTTTAGCTCTTTTCTTCTTCTTGTTTTTATCTCTGTGTATGTTACACATGGGTAATGAAACGTCCAAAGATGGCTTTATCCCCCTCCCACTGGGACTGCCATGGGCCAGATATGAGAGTGGCACTGAAACCTTCCTGTATTTGACAGGAAAGTTAAGTTATCTGAAATTCTACTCAGATGTACATTTTAAACTTAATTTATAGATTTGTAGCCTAGGCAAAGATGAGAACTTCTGGCTCTGTTAAGATAAACCTCTGAGAAAAATTTTCTTTTTCTCTTTCTCCCCCTCTCTCACTTTTTGACTACAAGCATCAGGGGGACAGGAGAGAGGCAGAGGAGGAAAAACTCAGTGAAACCAAACTTATTTGGGATATTGTTGATAAAGGAAGTATCAGATCAGAATATGCAAGGAGTAAGGTGTAATTTTAAAAGGTTAATAATTTCTTATGCTGTATGTATTTGTGCATGATGTAAAGCATGACCCCTCTGGAGATACCTAGCAAGGCAGACAAGAAATAACATTTTGTAACCAGATGTTTGTGTTCCTGTGTCTGTGTTCATATTTCTTTCAGTGTCTGTAATTGTGCTCATGTAAACTTTGCTGGCAAAGCTCTATGTCTTGTTATCTACTCCTTCCACCCACCTTCTGCCAATGATTGGTTTATTTTTTTACAGTTAGAAAAGAAGACCATTTCACAGATTATACAGAGATAGATTTGGAGGCTGTGTCAGTGAAAGTTTCAAGGCTTGCACTTTGGAATTTGACTGGTACTTAATCTTTTGCTGGTGCATGAAAAAGGAAAAAGAAATTGCGTGTATCAGGATATAACAAGAAGGTTATTGAGTCTGACTGAAACATCTAATCCGATATTTAGGGAATCCTATACACTACAGTGAAGTACTGATCAATTGAAAAGTAACTTTGAATTGGTGTGTGTACCTTGAAATTGGAAATATTGCTATAAATCATGTGAGATTCTTACTCAATTTTATAATAGATTATCCATTTGCTTCTTAAGAATTGTCTCACCCATACAAGAGGAGCTTATGTAAAAAAGCAACTTGAAAATGCTTTCTGTTACTTTTGTGAGTTATATGTCAGAACTTAGTTGTTATTAGTATAGACTAATCTGTTAAAGACTTTATAATTGCTAAGAACCCATTAATGGGTTTTGGGTGCCTCCATTTTTAAAGAAATACCTAAATTATAGAAAATCAAAATTTAGAATTATATGATAGGGGCAGTTAGGTGGCACAGTGGATAAAGCACTGGCCCTAGATTCAGGAGGACTTGAGTTCAAATGCAGCCTCAGACACTTGACACTTACTAGCTGGGCAAGTCACTTAACTCTCATTACCCAGCAAAAAAATAAATAAATAAATTTTAAAAGGATTATATGATAGGTAAAGTAGTAGATCATTGGGTGTGTTTAACAATGTGCTGATATTATTAAAGGGGATATTCAGTGGAGTGAATATAGTCTGGAATATAGTTGAAATATAGGACTTGAGTAAAGAAACGTAGTGTAGTCTGAATAATTGGTTTTGAAGATTTGAAAAGAGAAATAAAAGTTGGAGGGAAAATATGAAAGGTAGATAAGAAAGTTTGGGGACAAATACTATCCATGGAGAGTTGTTCTGAGTGCCCTTGTGCCAGCTTCAGAAAGTTTAAGCATGTTGAGAAAATTTGAATATGTCAACAGAAAAGGGTTTAAAAAGTTTCATCTTTGTTTAAGTGGTAAGGTTGTATCAAACTTCATGTCATAATCTTATTGGGAAATATAGTAATAAAGAATTGCTATATTGATTTGGAGATATATAGAGAAACAGGCTAGGAGTAAATTGATAAGCAATGTGTTCTTTCTGAGATTGTAGAACCCAGATTTTGAACTAAATGTATTCTTTTTTTGTTTGTTTTTGATTTTGATAAGGCAATTGGGGTTAAGTGACTTGCCCAGGGTCACACAGCTAGTAAGTGTCAGGTATATGAGGCCGGATACGAACTCGGGTCATCCTGAATCCAGGGCCAGTGCTTTATCCACTAGAAGGTGATTTTTAAAAAAACTGTTGTATTATTTTTATCAGCCCTGCTAACCTTGTTTTATGTTTTGTAATTACAATTTAGGAAACTGGAAATTTCCATTGTTCCCTTTTTGAAAGATTGTCACCTGAGTAATTTGGGATTATTGTCATAATGTTAAAAACTATCAAGTATTTACATAGGTATTTTAAAAGGGAAAATTAATAATTGGGGGCAGCTGGCTGGCACAGTGGATTCAGGAGGATCTGAGTTCAAATCCGGGCTCAGACACTTGACACTTACTAGCTGTGTGACCCTGGGCAAGTCACTCATTGATCCACAAAAAAAAAGAAGAGAAAAAAAATTGTTAATTGATTATTGTGTGAAAATGATGGAAAGAAAGGATCTTGTAGATTCCACTTATTTTGTAGAGTTCCCAGGTTGCTGGAAACTATCTCTGTGGGCCAGGTCATCAGACCTTGGAATCCCTAAATAATGAAATTGGCTAAATTGAGAATTTATAAGTTTGTGTATAATATTGAAGTCATTTCTAATGATTGATCCTTCCACCAGGATGAGTCTAAGCTCATGGAGAAGAAGAAAAACAAGTGAAGAATTATTAAGTGTAATATTAAGTGTAAATCTTATGTATGTGTGAGTCCTGGTAAACGTTTATTGCTTGTTGAAACTCTATGAGACCAAAAATAGTTGTTTCTAAGGTATGATTAATAAAACTTGCCATTTGAGGTAAAAGCTCTTGGAATTGTAAGTGATATTGTATAGAGCTGTAAATTCAGATAAAATTGTTTGATGGATCATTAAGCTAGTAATCTACCATCTGAGAGACATGCCACAAGCTTCTTTGAGGGAATGGGATCCTGAACTATTACAGGTAGAGGTGTTTATCTAGGAGAAAGCTTGGCATAGCCTAAGGTAGGATCCTACTGGCTCAGGCTCCCCATTTTGTTCCCTTTTTTTTTTTGACAGAAATGTTTCTTACCTAGGATTCTTGAGTTTGGCTAAATTATTGGGGGCCAGAGTGGGGTTTTCTAAGATATTGCTACTTATAAATTAGTGGCTATTGCACCAATTTAGGTAGTAAGCCTTTATTATTAAACTATATTAAATATTAGTAAAGAACTGACCGTGTGTCATTTCCCTAACTTTTTCACTAGTCATAGGCTTATAGGCCTAAACAGAAGCAAGAGAGCAAGCCCCCTATGGTCCAGTGCTTTTCCTCCTTCTGATAGAGGCAGCTATTTACACACTGATCAAAGCTAATTGGTCAGCATCATTCAATTCCATTGATTGACATGACTTGAGGGTGGTCCATATTAAAATGAGCTCTACCTTGATGACATCAAGGTCTAGTGGGAGATGGAACCCTGAGGGCAAAGGCACATTCAGATAGTTGTTTCTGTCTCTATTCTTTGTACAACTTGCACAGGATTAGGCCCTGAGTTTAGTTGAACCTTCCAAAGTAGGGGCAAAGAGAGGAAGGGTCCCCTTAAAAAACCCAATATTAATAATTTTCTCACAGTGGAATTGTTACTGTATCATTGTTTGTCAACTGTGACTCTAACCTGAAGTCAGACCTCTGTAAGGTTCCTGTCATATATGTGTTGAGTTATTAAGGACCAGTTTTGATACCATTAAAATTATGTCCCTGCTTTTTTCCTTTTATAGCAAATGTCTATAATCAGAGCAAGTGGTCAGTAGAAGATAGGAGCACAATGCAAGTATGTAAGATCTTACTCTTTTCAGTCTAAATGTGTAGTCATTCTATATCCAAAATAACTAAGTAACTTAGTACTTGGGCTTGCCATCTGCCTGCTAATACTTACATAGATAGTCATGTGTAAGATTAAGTCCCTGGAATAGCTCCTTCTTTCTGAATGCTGTGGGACTAATTAGACAAAGGTAAAAGAAGCTTGTGAAACAAAGATAAAAACACAATGTTAAATCATTTGCTTGTAACTAGATATATATTTCTGGATAAAATAAGGTCCTTAAATGTTTCCAAATGATGTAAGAATAATTGAGTGTTGATGTAACAGTTAATGAAATGAAGTTGTTATTCTATTAATAATTAAAATGAAATCAGAAATATCTTCAGTTTCATTTGAAGAAATGAATTTTAGTGCAATTTTCTTCGAGGAATGCAACTTATGGAATAATTTGTGTTACACCAATGGAAAAGTCAATTTTATTTAAGATTCTTATTTAATGGGGAAATGACACCTGTTGTTTCCAGTAGTGTAAACATGTTTTACCAACAACTTATTTGATATGCACTGTTTTGAAATTGATTACGTAAGTGTAACTATAGAACTCATTCCAAGTATTTGCTACAATTGAAGTTAACTTGGTAACTTTTATGTAAATTCATGTGTGTATCATAAGTCATATTCTTATAAAATGTATTTTGCAATATATGTTTTTAAAACATATGTTTTAGCCCCCTCCCCTCCTAAGGGGGGGGATTGAATAATAGAATTAAACTGAATTGAATTGGAATTAAATTAAGTGGTATTTAAATTTGGGGTTCTAAAATAATTAATAGTTAATATTAAAAATGAGTAAAAATGTTGAAAAAAGGACAGCACCCATCTTTTCATAAAATATGTAATTTGGAAAATTTTATGAGTTCTGTATTCTGTGGTATTTAAATATTTAGTTTGTATTTTAAAGTCTTACATATATCGATGTAACAGTAACCCTTTAGTTTGTTGTTAACAATGTTCATGTTATGTATAGAGTTTAGATAAAGATAGAAACAACATGACCTATTTATAACCTAAATTAGCTAGTTTTAGTTGAACTACAGGCTCATAATTTGATATTCCCCTTTTAGCTTTGTTATTGCTTAGATCAGAACCACAAAGGTCCAGCTGGTTTCCACCACATATACTAGTTGTTATAGAAGTAAATCCATTGACTATTATGGAAATCTGTTATTGAGATCTGTTTTGCAGAAGATTTTAGCAGAAACATGTAAGGAGTCTTTACAATTAACTTGGAACCAGAAAAGAAGTCCACTGATGTGGTGCACCAGAAGACACATTATTTTCCAGACTGCCCAAAGAAGACCTGTTTCAGGGACTGCCAACTACATGGGACATCTGAGATCCAAGATGAAATGTATTGATTGAATGGATATTGGGAAGGGTTACTAAATTACAGGGAGACTTAATATTGATGTTCATTATTGTACCCCCTTTGGCCTTTATTTTCTGTATCTGTATTCTCTTGGTTTTCTTGATGTTGTAGAATTTCTCCCTCTGGATTAATCCCTGATTTTAAATATTCTTACTATTGCTTGTACTGTGCTTTGTTTATGGTTCTGATCTCACTTTATAATTGGAACTATCCTGTATCAGCCCTGAGATGGAAAAGTCCCCAAGGTTTCTTATGAGCTTTCTGTCTCTTGACCTTTATCTTTGTGAAGTTTCTTTCTCTTGCCTTCAGAGACCCTTCCCAGGTAGTATTCATGGGTATGTTTTACCAACTACACTCTTTATGGTCTTTGGCATACTCAGGGGTCACATTAACAAATGGGAAGGGGATATTAAGGGCTCCTCTGAAGTTGTCTTTTTGAGTTGCCATATTTTCCAAAAACACTGGACCTAGAGTATACAATAAGCCCTGAGTGTGTTAAAGGTGAAGCCCCACCCTCCACCCTGAGATGACTCAATTTCTTGTTTGCATTACAAAGTGTAATGCCTGTATGTCCTTGAGAGTCAAGACAGGTGCCAGTCAGTCAACACAGACTGAGAAACTGTGTCTGTACCTGGGACCCTTGTAGATAAGCAGACCATCATATCTTCATGACCTAGCAGTTCGCAAGAGAAAAGAATGCTGCCATTCTCATTTTACTTATTCATTATTTCTCTTCCCCTGTAGAGGGGATTGTCCCTTTTCACATCCCCTATGACTTCCCTTTTTCCCTGAAACTTAAATACCAAGGCTTTCCTTGTACTGCTGGATACCTTGGTATGGGAGTTCTCACATGCATATGCCTTTCTCTTGTAATAACTCCCATTGTAATACATGTCTCATGGACTTGTGATGTTGCTTTTGGTTAATACTGTATATAATATGCTGCTTTTTAAATTTTTGGTTCATTATTCCTCTTATCTTCTATGTTGCTAATGTATGTTTGGAGGGATATATACTTTTTTTCCTGCTTAGGACTGCTTTATCTGCATCCTGGAAATGTGTATTGTTTCATGATCATCATCTTCATCCTCATCCTCATACCCTCCTCATCATTCTTTCAAATAATTACTTGTTTTTGTTTTTTTTTTAATATTCTTTGAACTTGTCATTATTTAGGATTTCATTGTTGAGTTGCCATATAGTTCTCTGTCTCATGTTTGTTCTGTCTGAACCAATTACTATATTTAAGTTATGGTCTAGGCAGAGAGGTGGGGGTAGGGAGTTGACAGCATCATTTCATCTCCCCTCTCTGCTCCCCAGTTTCCCCCTCCAGCACCCACTGAACAAACATCGCAACCCCAGCTCTTCAACTCAAGAGATCCTACGCTGCCCTGATGGCCACTGGCAACCTTGCCCACAACCCACTCTACCGGGTCCTGATTCGGGTGTCTGAGACCTTCCCCAGAATGGAGAGGAAGCTTCAAAAGTATTTCCAGAACCCATGGAGGTCTGGGGGAGGAAAGTGCAAGGTCAAAGCTGGTCCCCGAGAAGGTACTTTCTGGGTAGAGTTTTATAAAAGACAAGCCAAGGAAGGCGTGATGGCAAAGAGAGAACACTCAGTGGCAATCAATGATACGTCATATGTGAATGTCTTCATAGAAACAAATGAAGACCCAGGAGAGAACAACACTTTTGAGACAAGCCAGCTTTCCTCGCAGACTCTGTCACTCCAAAAGGAATTTCCAAATGAGAAGCACCGAAATCAAGGAGGTGCTCCTAGCTCTTCTCATTCCTTCATTCACAAGATATTTCACCATGTGGAGGCCCAGATGAACTTCAAACTTTCTAAAGATCAAAGAGTGAAAATTATTAACCTCTGCCCAAATCTCAAAATAGAGGGAGGCCATGATATACCAGAGAAAGTGATTGGTCAATATGAAGACATTGAAAAAATTTATCAATTCTTAAGTGAGACGATGCTGGAAAATGAGGAGAAAGAGGATTTTGCCCACTCAGCCTCAGCAAGAGAAATCGAGCACATTATGCCAAATGACTGTGACAGTCCCATTCTTCACTCAAACTCAGAAGAAGGAACAGAAGAAGAGTCAGACCTTATCTCAGTTCCTACACATATGTATGAATACTTCAAATATTTCTTTGCTGAAACTTTGTACAGCATAGAAAGAGATCATCAAGTACATATCAGAAGTTCTTTGCCAGATCCTGCTGGAAATGTGTGTTTACACTTTGAGACAAATAAGTTAAGGGACAGAAAAGCAGCTCAAGAAGCTTTTACCAGAGCATTTCAGAGGGAAATACAGAATGTGACCCGTCAGGATGTTCATTTCACAGATAATAAGCTGGCCCTTGATGTCCAAAAAACACTGACTGACATGTTCCAAAACCTCCATATTAAGGCTGAAGGAAAAGTCTTAATCATCTGGGGAAACCCACAAGATATTTCAGGAGCTCAGCATTTCATTGAAACAAACTTCACCAGGAAAGAACCTGTGGACATGTTGGCCCAAAACACAATGAAGAATGGAATGGAGGTTGATACTGCTCACTTTCGCCTTCTGCGCCAAGAAGTCACACAGATAGAAAAAACATATGGCATTGCAATGGAATTGGTGAACAATCCTCAAACCCGAAAAACCGTCATTATATTTAAACCAAAAAACAAAGGCTTAGACCTCTCTGCACATGCCTATGAAGATTTGATTTATGTTTTTCGGATGCTCTTACCTCAGGTTCTCAAAGAGGTTGTTACCCTGAAACCATTAGAACAAGGAAGAAAGTATTGGCCTGAAAAGACCTTCTTTGAAGACTTTGAAAGAGAGCACCCCTATGTAAACTTGGAGTGGAATGAACAAGAACTGACAGTAACTGGTTTGCCCAATAACCTTGAAGAAGCAATGAAACATATTAAGAGATATTTTAATATTGAAGGTCCTGCTCAGCATAGACAAGGCCCAGCCTTTGGAAGGAATTGGAATAGAATCCCCAAATCCCACTTGAACAAAAATGATGATGATGACGACGACGATGATGACGATGATGACGACGACGATGATTTCAATATGGATTTATCTCCCTTCAAGGGGTTGCCTAGCTGGTGGGACTTAGGAAAAGTGGAGAAGGAGGAAGAGCAGGAGGAGTGTGTCATCTGTATGGAAGTCATTCGCCAGAAAGAAGTCCTCCCAAAGTGCAAGCATGGGTTCTGTGGCCCTTGTATCAGAGAGGCCATGAAACATAAGCCAGTGTGCCCTGTATGCCAGACTTCCTATGGTATCGTGAAAGGGAATCAGCCAGATGGAACAATGACAACCTCTTACAGGTCTTCTTCACTTCCAGGTTATAATTCCTGTGGCACCATTGTGATTCATTATGACATGCGGGGAGGCATACAGACAGAAGAGCATCCCAACCCAGGAAAACGCTATGAAGGAACAAGACGGGTGGCATACTTGCCAAATAATGAAGAAGGACGCCAGGTTTTGCACCTCCTCAGAAGAGCTTTTGACCAAAGGTTGATTTTCACAGTAGGACAGTCCCGGACCTCAGGAGTCAAGGATGTGATCACTTGGAATGATATTCACCACAAAACTCTGCAGTTCGGCGGGCCAGAAAACTTTGGTTACCCTGATCCCAATTATCTGCAACGAGTCAAGATGGAGCTGAAGGCAAAAGGAATTGAGTAAGAGTGCTAACTTCAAGGATGCCTTGAGAGCTGGGCTTGCAAGAGCTGCAGCTGTGGACAGTAATCAAAGCAACCATAAAAATATTTGTGTGTCCTGGCATCTCTTAGAGAATAAGAAAAGAATTTGAGAAGAATTTAGTTTGTTTAGAGGTGAGTGAGATGAACTGCTATCTGCTAACCTGTCTAATTTCTTGGAGTGTTTTACTTTTTATTAGACAAACTGAGAGCCTGGTAGGAATGTAAAAGTTGCTATAGTAAGAACCCGAAGTATATCTCTCAGTGCTTTCCTGCCTGTATCCATTTTGCTGTCACCAGAGATGCTGGAGTTAAGGAATCTTCCATACCACCTGCACAAAGTGATGATTGAGCCTCAGTCCCATTCACATTATTTGTGGCCAGCTGTTGGTGGCCTCTGAACTTACCAGAGCTAGCTAGTTCCCTTCTAACTGGCATGGTATCCAGGAACATTGAAAAGACTGGAAGACATCTCGACGAAGATTATATAGTCTCCAAATACTTAGGAGTCCTTCACTTCAGAAAGAAACTATCCATCCTCGGGGCTCTGGCAAATTTGATATAAATTGAGGCATGGGGAAAGATTTCTGTCTTCAGTCAAGTATAGTGACTTTCATTGACTTTCAGGAACAAATAGAAAAGCCTCTGTTTGGCATTCAAAGGCCTACATAACCTTGCCCCACCCCTCTTTCCTTCCCCACTGTGTACTCTGATTCAGTGATCCTGGCCTCCTTGATGTTCCTTGCACAAGAAACTCCATCTCTCCAGATTGTGCGTTTTCACTGGATATTCCCCATGCCTGGAATTCTTTTCCTCCACATTTCTACCAGTCAACTCCCCTGACTTCTTTCAAGTCCTACCTAAAATCCTACCTTCTACATGAAGCCTTTCCTAACCCCCTTTAATACTAGTGCTTTTCCTGTGTGGATTATCTTGAATTTGTCCTGTATGTAGCTTGTCTGTACATAGTTGTTTACATATTGTCTTCTCCTTTAGATTATGAAGTACTTGAGAATAGAGATTGTCTTTTGCCTTCTTTTGTAACCCCAATACTTAGCACAGTGCCTAGCATAGAGTAGGTACTTAAAAAATACTTGTTGACTAACTGACTATGGGCAGGCTCATCTACATGAGAATCTAAGTTTCCAGATTAATAGGCAGCAACTAGCATTGGCTTGTGTGCTGGCCTGCTTTTCAGCATTCTTAGCTCACCTTTTGGGGTTAACCTTGTGGCAATTGCTCTGTTTGTCTAGTCTTAGTGAGACCATATTCATACCTATTTTGTGACTTTTGACCTCCACAAAATTGCCTGCTCAAGATGCCATTGTTCTAGGTGCCCCCTTAAAAGTGTACTTGTAGGGCTACAGATGAAATGCCCATTCATTTCTGAATAAGTCCACCCCTTTTGTATTTACAAAAAACAAAAAACTAAGCAGAAATATTCATTAGGAGCTTACATACTGGAGTCAGTATCATTGCTTGGAGAATGGAGAACCAGAGAATACAGAGAGGTTACTTTCCCAGTTACAAACAGCTTATTGGTGATAATGTTAATATGGTGATAACCCTATTGCACCAGGACAGAAGGTTAGGTAGCTTAAAAGATCTTTAGTTGGTTCTTCTTTAAATAATCAAATCATCTGGATGTGGCTCTATGCTTATGTTAGGGGAGACATGATTTAATGGCTATGTCAGATGCTTCTAATAAAGTGAAAACTGTGTAATGATTAGAAGAAAAGAATTATGGTCTGTCAAGAATTTATTAACTATTTCTGTGTTTTTACATTTCTTTGCAATATCTCTGTACGCTAAATTGACATGGTCAGTTTTTGTAAAAGTTCTCTGTGTTACTGTGAAATGTGTATATTCTTCTGCAGTGCCATTTAGAAGATGCCAGAAGTCTTTCTGATCTAGTTTCTCTAGTGATTTGTTCAGTTCCTTGTTTTCCTTTGTGTTTATATTTCTATTAAAAGTCATTCTAAACTGAGAGAGAGAGGTGTTGATGATTTTGTATGTAAACAAATTCATCTATACTCTTTATCTTTTTATGAGGTACAAATCAGCAGCTCCCTCATGTGAGCCAGGAGGATGCTTGAGTCTCAAGTATGGAGAATGCAGGAGCCAAAATTATTGGGCACCCAAGCACAGGCTGAAAACTGGGAAGGCATAATGAATTAAGGTGGACCCTTTCGTGGAATAAACTGCTTTTAAAAATTCCCTGAAAATGTATAGAAAAGGTAGTAGGTGAATCACAGGAATGCTTAAATTTGGGTAAGCCCAATACACCGTAGTTAACTTTATCTAATTTTCCTTCTTTTCTTACCAGTAAAATCGGTTACTACATGGGCACTGCCTCTTTTTGGTAAGTCCTTATTTCTCTAAGTCTTTAGTTATTGATCGTATGCCTTCTCTTTGAACAAAGACACAGGGTATTGCTTAATGCATGGCCATGGCTTATCCTTGAAATAGCTGATTATAATGGGTTCAATTCCTTTTATCAAGCCCCAATGATTCCTAGACTGGGCCCATAACACCTACTAAGTTTCCTTCATTTCAGAGTGCTTTTCCAGCCCATGGGTGAAACTGTCACTTTCCCTTGTGTTCTTCCTGAACCTAAAGCCACATAGTATCTAAATCAGCCTTCTACTATGGCAGTGCCAAAAACGCTTCCTCTGGGATACAGAATATTACAAGATATATATCATAATTTACACAGATGGTCTTTTCCCAAGAGATCAACAGGTGAATTAAGTGATAGAAAAAAAACAAACAAAAAAGGCATGATTTTCAATTAAAGGTCCTATTTGGTCATAGGGTTTGGAAAGAGTGAGAGAGCTTTTAACTGTCTTACCTCTTTTCCATTTCTATTTTTTCTTTATAACCATTCAAATCATTTTTGGTGGGGCAATGAGTGCGACTTGCCCAGTGTCACACAGATAGTCATCCAAATAATTTTTAAGTTTGTTGGAGGCATATTACTCCACTTCAAAGGTACCAGAAATCCATTTGCTTTGGATACAGTGTTTCTCAAAATCCCATTGAGTGAACTTACCTACTTCAAATAAACTTTCCTCTAGCTACTGCAATTCTAGCTTTTCATAAATAGAAACATGCCACACATGACAGAAAAAATACTAACTTCTTGAGCTAGAGACCTCCCAGGAATGTAAGAGCTTCCCATATTTCTCCACCATTTTAGCCAGTAGAGATCCAGACAGGATCTCTTCACAACATAATCTACCATTTTCCAGCTTACAATACCTAGTCTGCAATTTCTTCACAACTCTTTATTTCCGAAGTCATAGGTCAGTGGAGTCCTGGGATGAAGACTTATTAGAAGGTCAGGGTCACTTACCTGCTATAAAATGGCCATGAATACCCACTGGGAGTTCACTCACCATTCCTTCAGTGCCTGAGATTCCTGTCCAGTCAGCCAAATTAACGTATGTGGAGACAATTCTTAAAAGAAAACAAAATATCTGAAAAGAGAAAATAGCATCCAAAATATATACATACAAGCAGTCTACTATCCATAAATCAACATTATGCACCTACTCTGTGCCAAGCATTGTGCTAAGCAGTGGGGATACACTAAGAGGCAAAAACCAAGCCTTGCTCTCAAGGAGCTTGCAAATCTAATGGAGAGACAACATGCAAAGCAAATATAAACAAGCTACATACAGAAGAAATACTTAAGACTGAAGGCAGTAGAATTAAGAGGGGCTGGGAAAGTCTTCCTGTGAAAGATGGGATTTTAGTTCAGACCAAAAAGCATCTGGAAAGTCAGTAGGTGGAGCTGAGGAAATCTCAGCATGAGAGATAGCCAGAGAAAATGTCCACAGATGACTTGTCCTATTTGTGGAACATTTAGGAGTCCAATGCCACTGGATCAAAGACTATAAGGTATAAGAAGTCTGGAAAGATAGAATGGTAGCTATAATATGAAGGGCTTTGAATGCCAAACAGAACATTTTTTTTATTTACTACTGGAAGTGAAAAGGATCCACTGGGAGTAACAGGCAATGACAGGATAGTACCTACTCTTTAGGAAAATCACTTTAGTGGATGAATGGAAGGATGGATTGGAGTGAGAAGAGACTTGAAATGGGCAGACCCACCCCCATGCTACTGCAGTAGTCCAGGCATAGGGTGAAGAGAGCCTGTACCAGAGTGGTGGCAGTGTCAGAGAAGGGGGCACATTCAAGAGATATTACAGAGGTGATACTGACAGGCCTTGGCAACAGATTGGAGATGAGGGGTGAGAGATAGTGTGGGGTCAAGGACGTCCCATATTTCAAGAGCCTGAGGGATTGGGAGGTTAGTATTGCCTCATATATATGAGAAAGGGGAGAGATTAAGGGGAAAGATGATGAATTCTATTTTAGACGTGTTAAATACCAGACATCTACAGGCCATCCAGTTCAAGATGTCTGAAAGGCAGTTGGAGATGCAAGATTGGAGGTCAGCAGAGTTTGGGGCAGGAAAGGTAGATTTGAGAATCATCGGCATCCCTGGGAGTTGATGACATAGTATAGAGTATAGAGGGAGAAGAGAAAAGACTCCTGGATAGAACTTTGAGGAACCCGCATGGTTGGAGAGTGTTATCTGGAGGAGGATACTAAGAGGGAGCAGTCAGATAGGCAGGAGGGGAATCAGGAGAGAAGAGAATATGGAGGACAGAGGGAGATGACCAGTGTCAAAGGCTGCAGAAAAGTGAAGGAGATTAGAATTGAGAAAAAGCCATTGAATTTTGCAATTAATATTCATTGGTACCTTTGAAGTAAACAGTTTTAGTGTAATGATAAATTTGGAAGCCAGAATGTAAGGGGTTAAGAGGAGAAAAAGCAGAGGCACTTATTGTAGAAGGCCTTTTTGATGGGTTTAGCTACAAAACCCAGAGGAGATATAGACAACAGTGGAGATGAAAAGGTCAAGTGAGAGTTTTTGAGGATGGGAGAGACATGGGCCTATCTGTAGGCAGGAAACAGGGAGAGATTGAAAATAAGTGGTAGCAAAGGGATGACAGGGTAGTCTATTGGAGGACATGGCATTGCTAGAACAAGTAAAAGGTAGTTAACCTTGATAAGGAGTAAAGCCACCCAATCATGGGAGAAGAATGAAGGAGGAGATAGTGGCAAAAGCAATCTGTGTGATCACAGATGAGGAAAAGGGAAGTCACCTGAGAGGGTGGTGGAAGGGGATGCCATGAGAGGTTTGAGGAGAGGTGAAAAGGTTTGGAAGGCCTGCCAGGGAGGGGGGATAGGGAGTTGATAGGAGCGACAATAGGATTGCCTAGCAGTGGAGGAGGCCCAGTAGAAGTTGTAGAACTTTATGACCATCAGAACAGTTGTATGATTTCTTTAGGTGAGTACTCCAAAGCTAAGACTTGGGTAGGACATAAATGGTGATACAAGAGGTCCAGGAATTCAAGTGTGGAGGACAGTGTAGAGTTGAATTGGTTCAGCAAGGGGACAAGATGGGGGGGGGGGGAAGAGAAGCTAGTTTAGGGGTGATGGCTTGGTAGAGAATTAGTTGAGGGGTCAAAGAATTGGAGATAATGATATGGACAAAGAGCAGGATTCTTAAAGCAAAGGCTTAAAGAGGTGAAATCCAATAGGTTATGGCTGGATAAGGGGATTTTGGAATTCTTAAACTTGGAAGTGGTACCATTGTGAGTGATGGCAAGATCCAGGGTATAAGCATATTGGTATGTAGCTGAGGTAGTGAGTAAATCGAGGAACTGAGTGGTTAGGGTGATAGAGGGAGAGTCAAGATGTGGGTTGAAGTCCCTTAGAATGAGGGAGGAGTTGAAGAGGAAAGAATCATTATGAGCCATGTACCAGACTGATTGAATATGGAAGGGGAGTGACCTGGGAGCTTGTAGACAACACCTACCAGGATTTTAATTGGGTGGTAGCTATGAATAGCATGAACCTCAAGGGAAGAGGTTGTTGACTGTTGGAAGTAGAGGGAGAATATGGAAGTGGAAATGGGGAACAAGGAATATTTTAACTTTTCTGTGACCTGTGAACTGAGGAGAAGGAGAGAAGATTCAGCCATTACTGGAAAAGGTGACCAGTGGAGTGTCATCTAGGTGTAGCCATGTTTTAGTAATACTTCTATATGGAAAGATTGAGAGAGGAAATGAAGGGAAATTTGTTGCCTATGGAACATGAACTCCATAAGGCATAGTAGAAGGGTTGGGTAGTGTGATAGTTACTTAGAGGTAAGAGGATTGAGAGGGATGGGAATAAGCAATTGGCTGGTAGGGGGTGTCGAATATGGTTTGGATGATGATCTGGAGGGGTTCATAATCAATGAAATAAAATGAGTATGACCACGTGTGAGAATATTCATTTTTGAATGGAGGGCACCACTCCTCTTCCCAGGGGGAGCTGGAGAAAGTGCAATATGAGATGGGAGGCATCCACTCAGGTGGTCAGATGGAAAACCCTGCTTCACTAGTCCTCTTCCCTCTGAAGGTTGGAAATTAGGCAGGAAGAGGGTGCAGTAAGAGGTGAAAGTCAAACCTGTGAAATAAGAAACAGAGTCAAAAGTCTCTCCCCACCAACTTTCCTCCTCCCTCAAGAGACAGGCACAGCAGGAGATGGAAGGCCTGACATGAAAAGGTAGGTTACTCTTCTGCACCAGAAATTCTCCAAATCTTAGTTAAGATAGTGAACTGGTAGCAGGAAGTAGAAGTTGCCTTGTGTGAGTACAGAAGGAAGTTCATTTGGGTCAGATCGAAGACCCCTGACCAGGCCTCTTGCCACCTTCCTGCAGGGGACATGCTGAGCCCAGCAGGGAATGGAAGGCACAGGGCATGTGGTTGGTTAGGCTACTCTTCTCAACTGAAGAAGCTGGTAAAGAGTGGGTAGCAGTAAGTAGACTCCCTGGGAAGGGGAAAATCCTTTGGGGCAGATGGAAGATGGCTCATCCCTTCCCAATTTCCCTCAAAGGACACTGAACAAACACTATTTAATTTTTTCCTCTGACTTGTTTTTCTTTCTCTTTGTGCCTTTTCATTTCCCTCATTCCTGCATGTGTTGAATATAAGAAGTAAAAATAGATATAGCAACTGGCAAAGGATGTCCTAAGTCTGGGTTGGAGTCAAGGGTCAACTAGAGAATCCATTTCTCTATCTCTTTTCCTGTGAATCCCTTAAGTTTAACATTATGCCTGCACTTCTTCATCCTTAGGAGTGCTTCCAGGAAGAACTTATCTGTCTCTCGTACAAAATTTCCTATCACAGCGGGCACCATTACCTTTGAAAAGTGAGTTTCCTTCAGGTTCTCCATCTTTTTGCCTGTGAATCCCTTAAAATTAAAATGATTTCTCCATTTATGGGTCCTAGGATTATTCCATTGAAGAACTGAGCAATCTCCTTCTTCCAGACAAATTTCATTTTGAAAAGCTCCCTGTTAGTTTAGAAAGGTGAGTTTCCAGAAATGAATTTGCTTAAGAGATTTATAAAGGCTGGGGAAACCCTGGGCCAGTGCCTCCTGGTGGTCCAATTAAATAGTTCCACTGCACTCCTGACCAGTTTTCCTTTGCAAGTACTCCTATGCATCTGTAACAGTAAAAAGAGTATTTCACTTTTATAAAGCTGTATATTTTGTGTCACTTCTGAGACTGAGCAAAATGTGAGATTAGTAATTTTCTTATCCCAATGTTGCAGGGGAGAGACCAGAGGATAACACAGGTTAAGTAACTTGGTTACCTTGACAGGTCCGGTAAGTGGATTAGTTGGGAGGTAAAGTCCTGGCTTCCTGACCCTACCAGTAAGGTTGTGACCATCAAGTGATTTGGAACTCTGCCTGTCAACCATTGTTTTTGTATTCATTCATACCATCCTTCCCTTCCCTAAAAATTCATGGTCCACATAGTTAGAATTGTGGGCCTTTTCAAAGGCCCTCTATTTGGAAGCCCCTTATCAGACAACTAAGAAAAGCAAGGCCCTTGAGTTTCCCAAGGCCTAATAGAAAACATGTATCTGATGTATGTATTAGGTCGCCTGCTTGGCTGACTCCAGATGCTGGCCACTGACCACTCTACCTTGGGTGTGCCTCTGTCTTGTATTCCCTTTTGTTGTTTCCATTCCAGGTCTTTTCTTTCTGTTAATTTTGGCCTCTGCTGGTCAACCATTCATTGACCATATGTCTTTACTCTTGCCATCTCACACTACCCTAAAAATTCATTGTCCAAATAGTTCTAAATCTAGGGCTTTTCAGGGCCCCTTTGCTTGAAAGCCTCTTATCTGAAAGGTAAGGAAATTGAGGCCAACAGGGTTTTCCAAGGCTTAATTCATAGAATTTGCCTGACATATAAATTAGATCCTCTGCTTGGCTGACTCCAGGTGTAGCTGACTGGATACTTACTATCTATTGTGTGCCTCAACCTGGTCATATTTGCTTCTTTTTTCCTTGTCATTTCCTTTCTCTTGACCCCATCAAATGGAGTCAGCAGGAAAAGCAATTGAAAATAGTTGGGATGTCACAGAGTTAGGACAGTATGCAGGGCCACCCACACACTCATTCTTGCCATCTCTTTTCCTTTCAGCCCTAGAGGCTTCACTTTATTTCTGAACTTCCCATTTCTAGGACTGTGTTAACCTGGAAGATTTCAGAAGTCATCTTTATGTTAACTTTTGCTACCATCCAACTTCCTTTTCAAAGGTAAGTCTCTTCAATTCCTTTTTCTTTTGAGAAAATGGTTAATTATTGCCTTTGGGGGTAGAATGTGGTCCAGTCTCTGAGCTCTGCTTCATGTAATAGACAAATACCATTCTTGCAATCCAGGCATACCCCATCTTTTCCTTTCTGTTCATGAGTAATCATCATAACAAATGCGACAGAAACAACAAAAATAATGTCTCTAAATACTAAGATAGAAACAACCACCAGGAATTTATTTTATGGGATACAGTATATGTATATTATTTCCTTTGTGCCAACAACAGCCCTCTGATTCCCTTGTTCTTGGTAGTGAGACTAACAAGGCTTTCAAAGGCCTAATTACTAGAATGTATCTGATGTACTCATCAGGTCCCTTGCTTGGCTGATTCCAGTTGCTGAACACTGGACACTGCCCTGAGTGTGCCTCCACCTCAGTTGTATTGGATTCTTTCTTGTCATTCCCATTCTCCTGGCTCCATTTAATGGAGTCATCAGTATAGTAAATTAAATAGTTGGGAAGCCAGACAGCTGGGGTAAAGTGTATGGTTATCCATACTGTCAGTCTTGCTATCTCTTTTCCTCTAACTCCCTGAGGCTTCACATCATTTCTGATCTCTCCTTTCTAGGAGGCAGATACCCTGGAAGATTTCAGAAGTGTCTCTCTTGTTCCCAAATGTCCTCAGGCAACCCTCCCTCTTCCCTTCTAAATGTAAGTAATCTTCAGTTCCTCTTTGTTTTGGAAAAGGGCATCTGGCCTTCCATCGAAGATCTACCATAATGTACTGGACAGATTTCATTCTTCCACTGCAGCCGTGCCAGGTCTTTTGCTTTCTGTTTAGGACTAATCACAATAAGAACAGCAACAGAGAGAGCCATAAGTAATAATTTCAACTACCAGTTCAACAACAAATACAGCAAATATCATTGAAGGAGTACAGTGTATATATGTTGTATCCTCTGACTCAGCAGCAAACCTCTGATTCTGATGATCTTTGTACCCCATTTGACAGAGGAATTAAATGATGCTAAGGCATGGGAAGTTACTCCAGCCAGGAGTTCTAAAAGGTTTGGCATCCGCCATCATTTTGTTCCCATAATTATTTCCTTTCACCATGCCATCATCCTCGGTTTGACTGGGTTTTTCACCTTCCCCAAGAATCCAGGTTTTGATCTATTGACACCAAAGTGATAGACATAGGCATATATTTTTTCTGTTTCCCTGATGCCATTTTATTTTTCCTTCATCTTATCAAGGGTGGCAAAAAATTAGTGCATGTTTCCTGGGGAAAAAGTTCTTTCAGACTGGGATCAGAATCTGGGGCCTCCCCACAAAGTCAATTTCTTGTTCTTTTGGCCTCTCTATGCTTTACAGTTAACCTTATTTCTCTGTTAATTGGTTCTAGGATCATTCCCAGGAAGAGCTGAGCAATCTTCCACTTGTGGATAAATTTCATTTTGACAAGCTCTTTGTTTCTTCTCAAAGGTGGGGTTCCAGATTTTCATTTGTTTCAGAAATGTGAATACGTTAGGTTTGGGGGCATAAGTCATCTCCTGATCAACTTTTGAAATAGTTCCCTTATATATCTTCTTGGAAATGCTCATGGACGTCAGCAAAAAGAAAAAGAAGCACTCTCTAGTATGTAGTAAGCTCTACATTTTGTGTGCCTTTTGAACCTCAGAACCAACTTTGAGATTGGTGGTTTTCTTGCTCTGATCTTGCAGGTCAGAGAGCTGAGGAGGAATGAGGTTACCTGACTTGGCCTTCTTGATATGTCTGGTAAGTGGATGAGTTGAGATGGGAAGTGAAGGCTTCCTGACCATGCAGGCCAGGATGGGGACTCTTAGGGATTGGGGCGCTGCTGATGTATTCATTCTTGCCATCGGCTTCCATAAAAATTCCATGCCTGCATAGCTACAACTACAGAATTTTTCAGGGGCCCTTTACTTGACAGCCCCTTAGCAGAGAAGTGAGGAAGAGAGATGCTCTCTGGCTTTGCCAAGGCCTAATTGTATGAATGGGAGTGGCATGTGCATTAGAACCCCTGCTTGGCAGAACCCAGATGGAGGCCACTGGACAGAGCCATTCCTCCACATTGGTCACATTTTCTTCTTCCTTTTTTTTCTTCCTTTCCTCAGCAGAAAAAGAAATTGCAAGGAGTTGGGAGGCCAGACAGCTCTAAGATGTGCAGGGCCACAGATCAGTCAGTCTTTCCCAATTTTTTCCTCTTAGTCCCAGTCAGTTTTGCCATATCTTTTCCTATAACTCCCACTGGCATCACATCCTTCTGCACTTCTTATTCCTAGGATGGTAATATCCTGGAAGATTTGAGAAGTCACCGTCTTGTTGACAGATTTTCTCAGGTAACCTTTTTTTTTTTTTTTTGGTGAGGCAATTAGGGTTAAGTGACTTGCCCACGGTCACACAGCTAGTAAGTGTCAAGTCTAGTCTGAGGCCAGATTTGAACTCAGGTATTCCTGAATCCAGGGCCAGTATTCTATCCACTGTGCTGCCTAGCTGCCTCTCAGGTAACCTTTTGAAAGGTGAGTCTCTTCAATTCCTTTTTCTTTTGGGAGAAATGGATGAAAGTCACCACTGGGGGTGATCTTTGTCTTTGCCTGCCATAATGTAATGATTCCATTCTGGTGCTGCTGGTGTGTTGGGACTTTTCTTTGTGTTCAGGATTAATCACATGAGCTACAGCAACAAAACCCAGTAATCTTTTCAAGTACAAAACAGGAACAAGTAAAACAAATATCACTTATGGAGTACATTGTATGTATGTTATCTCCTTTGACCCAGCAGGAGATGTCTGATTTTGATGCTCTTTGTAGCCCAATTGGCAGAAGAATTAAATGATGCTAGGACATGAAATGGGACTTTGCCAGGATGACACATGTCATAAGTGGCTTACATGGGACTCCTGGTTGGGCTTTCCTGTTTCCATGTCCAAGTCTCTAAGATTTTTGTTGTCCACCATCACTTTTCCTCCTGTGGTTCATTTCATTTTTTTAATATATATTTATTTAATTTAGACTTTAAAAAAAATTAAGTTCTGGATTCTTTCCCACTTTCCCCCCATTCATTTTGATGAAAGGAAACATGATATTAATTATACATGTGAAATAATGCAAAACTTTCTAAATTAGTCATGTTGCAAAAATAAAGTAAGATAATTAAAGTCAAAATATTATCCTTTGATCTACATTTAGACTCCATCAGTTCCTTTCTTTTTAACCCCTTAATTTTATTTTACTTTATTTTTTTCCAATTACATGTAAAGGTAGTTTTAAACATTCAATTTTATAACATTTATGGTTCCAAATTTTTCTCCTTTCTCCCTTTTCTCCCCCTCCACAAGACAGCAACCAATCTGATATAGGTTATATATGTACAATCCACAAGTACTCTTTTTTTTAGTCTGTGTTCAATCAATATCAGTTCTTTCTCTGGAGGTAGATAGCATGCTTCATCATTAGCCCTTTAGGATTGTCTTGTATCATTGCATTGCTGAGAGTAGTTAATTCATTCACAATTGCTCATAGAACAGTACTGCTGTCACTGTGCACTGGTTCTGTTCACTTTACTATACATTAGTTCATATGAGTCTTTTCAGGTTTTTCTGAAATCATCCTGCTTGTCATTTCTGATAGCACAATAATATTCCATAACAATCATATGCCAAAGCTTGTTCAGTCATTCCCGAACTGATGGACATTCCCTTGATTCCCAATTCTTAGCCACCACAAAGAGTTGCTATAACTATTTTTTGTACAAATTTTCCCCTTTTCTCTTTTTCATGATTACTATTGTTAACTGTTTCCCTCCATTCTATTCCCTTCCCCATGATATTTACTCTATTATCTATCTTCTTTCACCCTATCCCTCCTCAAATGGGATTTGCTTCTGACTGCCCCCTCCCCCAATCTGCCCTCCCTTCTTTTTCCCCTCCTTCCTCAACCCCTTCCCTTCCTATTTTCCTGCAGGGTTAGATAGATTACTCCACCCAGTTGGGTGTGTATCTTAATCCCTCCTTGATCCAACTCTGATGAGACTAAGGTCTTTGAGCCTATTCTGATGAGTATAAAGTTCATTTACTACCCTGCTCCTCCCCCATATCCCCCCCCAATAAGCCCTTTCCTGTTTCTTTCATTTGAGATTTCACCTCATTCTACTTCTCCCCTTTCCCCTCCCACAGTGAATTCCCCTCACCCCTCAATTTTACCCTAAAGATGTCATCATGGGGCCTCTAGGTGACACAGTGGACAAAACACCCATCTTGGACCCAGGAGGAGCCCAGCCCCAATCTGGCCTCAGACACAAGACAGTCACCCACTGCACAACCCCAGGCGTTTCACCCAACTCCAGCCATCCAACAGAGATAAACAAAAAAATACTTTGCAGATATCATCCCTTCGTAATCAATTCACACCTGTGCCCTCTGTCTAAATTTATTTCCATTATCTTCCCTAATACTGAGAAAGCATCATCTTCACATGTAGGAATGTAAACAGTTTAACCTTTTTTTGTGAGGCAATTGGGGTTAAGTGACTTGCCCAGGGTCACACAGCTAGTAAGTATTATGTGTCTGAGGCCAGATTTGAACTCAGGTCCTCCTGAATCCAAGGCCGGTGCTCTATCCACTGCACCACCTAGCTGCCCCAGTTTAACCTTTTAACATCCCTCTTAATTTCTTTTTCCTGTTGACCATTTTATGTTTCTCTAGGAAATGGAAATGGAAAATCAAATTTTCCATTCAATTCAGGTTTTTTCATCACAAATACCTGAAAGTCCTCTTTTTCATTGAAGTCCCATTTTTTCCTCTGAAAGTTTTTTTTTTTTAAAGTTTTGCTGGATATGTGATTCTTGGTTGTAATCCCAATTTTCTTGCCTTCTGGAATATCATATTCCATGCCCGTGGATCCTTTAATGTAGAAGCTTCTAGGTTTTGTGTTATACTGACTGTGGTGCCACAGTACTTGAATTCTTTCTTTTGGGCAGCTTGCAATATTTTTTCCTTGACCTGGGAGCTCTGGAATTTGGCTATAATATTCCTGGGAGTTTTCCTTTTGGGATCTCTTTCAGGAGGTGATTGGTGAATTCTTTCAATTTCTATCTTATCTTCTGCTTTTAGAATATCGGGAATTTTCCCTGACAGTTTCCTGGAAGATGATGTCTAAGCTCTTTCCTTGATCATGGTTTTCAGGTATTTTAATAATTTTCAGATTGTCTTTCCTAGATCTATTTTCCAGGTCAGATGTTTTTCCAAGGAGATATTTCACATTGCCCTCTATTTTTTTTATTCATTTGGATTTGTTTTATTGTGTCTTGATTTCTCATAAAGTCATTAGCTTCTATTTGCTCAGTCCTGATTTTTAGGCAATGATTTTTGTCAGAGAGCTTTTGTACCTCCTTTTCCA
Organism: Dromiciops gliroides; assembly: GCF_019393635.1. Lineage (NCBI taxonomy): Eukaryota > Metazoa > Chordata > Mammalia > Microbiotheria > Microbiotheriidae > Dromiciops > Dromiciops gliroides. The sequence goes on along the minus strand of NC_057867.1, from coordinate 17,165,894 downwards.
TTTGACCTATTTGGCTTTTCAAGCTGTTGACTTTTTTTTTCATGACCCTCCTGCATCACTCTCATTTCTCTTTCCATTTTTCCTCTACCTCTCTTACTTTATCTTCAAAGTTCTTTTTGAATGCCTTTATGGCCTGAGACCAATTCATATTTTTCTTATAGACTTTGGATGTAGGAGCCCTGACGTTGCTATCCTCTTCTGAGGGTACACCTTTATCTTCCTTGTCACTAAAGAAATTTTCTATGGTCCTCACCTTTCTCTGTGTGCTCATCTTGCCTTTCTTTTACTTGACTTTTAGCTCCTTAAAGTGGGGCACTGTTTCCGGCCTGCACTGTCCCAAGCTTCAGGGGGTCCCAGGTGGTATGATTTAAGGAAGGGCAGGTTCTTCATTCACCTGGCCTGTTCCCTGGTCTGTAAGTAACCAATTTGCTAATTAACCAGACAACAAAACTTTGTGTGCTGTGATTGTTAGCTCTGAAGAGCCTGTGCTTCTTTCCCACCTGGGCCACTGCTACTCAAGCCTACTTCCTGGTTCCCAGCAGGGGTGAAACACCACAGCACCAGCAGAGACCCCTGTAATCTCCCCACCGCCAACCATTCAGCCCTCTCACCAGACCATGAGCTGAGTTCCAGTAGATGTTGGCACTGCAGCTGATTCAGAAGCTCTGGGGGTCTCTTTCCCTGGCTCAGCCTGCCTGGGACTGGATCTGTGTCAGCGTGACTATGGGGTTGGGCTCCAGTCCAGCCTTGGCCAACTTACTAGAGTCTTAAAGGAATCCCTCTGACAAGGATCCTCTTGCATCTTCATCCCTCCTACCTTCTCTTCTCAGTTCCTTTTTGGGTGAGGTCTTCCCATATTAGAATGTCCGTTCCTTAAGGGCACGTGGATAGCATTTTTCAACATGAGTCCTTTGAAATTGTCTTATATTATTGTATTTCTGACAGTAACTAAATCATTCACAATTATCATACAATATTGTTGTTACTGTGTAAAATGTTCTGGTTTTGCTCACTTCCCTTTATATTAGTTCATGTTAAGTCTTTACAGGTTTTTCTGAAACCCTCCTATTTTAGATTTTTTTTATGGCACAGTAGGATTCCTTTATAATCATATCTCAACATGTTCAGCCTTCCCAAGTTGATGGATACCCCCTCAATTTCCAATTCTTTGCCACTACAAAAAGAACTGCTATTAATATTTTTGTACAAATAGTTCCTCTTTCCTTTTTTAAAATTTTTTTGGGGATACAGACCTAGTATTACTATGTCAAAGGATATACAGAATTTCCCTACAGCTTCTCCAACATTTATCATTTTTTCTTTTCTGTTATATTAGCCAATCTTATAGATGTGAGGTGGTACTTCAGAGTTGTCTTAATTTGCATTCCCCAATCGATAGTAATTTAGAACAGTTTTCATATGATTATACTCCTGCTTGTCAATTACTGTTGAGAAGGCTCTTTTAATGAAGGCTCTGTTGGAGGAAACATCACCCAGTCTGCAGGTTTTGTATTTCTTGCTGTCCCTCAAGTAGTAGGTCACCTACCACCAGTTAGCTAGCACTTAATGGCAATTAGGGAAGAGCTGATATGTAATATCCCATCCCCTTTTGGGAATGTGGACATATTGGAATTATCTTTATCTCATTATGAAAGTTATCAATAAAAGCTGGCTCCATCTCTAAGCATCAGCCTGTCAGTGTGTTGCTACCTTGATGTACTTTTTTTTTCCTTTTTTTTTTTTTATTGAGGCAATTGGGGTTAAGTGTCTTGCCCAGGGTCACACAGCTAGTAAGTGTTAAGTGTTTGAGGTCGGATTTGAACTCAGGTACTCCTGACTCCAGGCCCGGTGTTCTATCCACTGCGCCACCTAGCTGCCCCTTGATGTACTTTTAATAAACTAATTATAATCTCTGAGGGAAAGCCCAAACAAAGAATTTTCTTTTCAACAAATGGAACAACAGGAACTTTTGAGGGTCTTCACTACTAACTATCGCTCCTAACTATCCCCTCCCTGGAACCAGCAATCAGAAACTGCCTAGAAATTAGTTAACAGGTTAAAACTCCCCTAAACTCAGGACTGAAAATGGAGAAATAGGGTCCCAAATCCATTTTTTCCCCATTTGTGTAGGAAGAAAGGAAGGCAGAATGAAAGACCAAAAGCTCACCAGGAAGAGGCAGGTAAGTAAATGGCCTTGTCTGTATTTGCATGGGAACACCAGTATTTATATGGAGAGTGGGAGAAGTGAGCCTTCAGGGGACTCCAGGGTAGACCTGTGGTAACTGATTGGGAAACACTCTGCCAGATAAATCCACTAGTGAGCAAAAAGGGACTGGGAAAATTATGGGGAGGAGGGGAGCATATTTTTGACCAGATAAAGGATAGGACCTTAGGTATTGAACTCAGTCAGATGGTAATTCTAAATGTGATTTGAAGATCCCTGGCAAACCAGGCAAACCAAGGATTTTCAGTGCTCCTTGAGACAGGCTTTGAAACAGCAATTGGGGGAAGGGACTAGGTACTAGGAATATCTTTTGGGAAGGCTGAAGGAGAACTTTCAAGGCTTTTAAACAGAAATATAAAAAAGGACAATCTCTCTGTCTCCCTTTCTGTGGCCAAGCTGCAAGGGCAGACAAGAGAAAAAGAAGAAAAAATTCAGTCAAGTGAAGATTTGGCAAAGGAAGTGTCTGGTCAGGATATGAAAGAAACAAGACAGGTGCAGTTGTGAAGGACTATAATCTGAGCTTGAAAGAAAGGAGATAAAGTTTAACCAAATTGGGGATAAGAGGAAATGAGTAGGAACTTAAAAAAAGTTGTAATCTCTTTTGTACTAATAGAATAGAGGGCTTGAAAGTAAAGAGTTGTGAAAATTTGGAAAGAGAAGTGAGGAAGGGTTTGATCTCAAAGAAGAAAGACATGAGAAATGTTATTTGGTTATTATTTATGATATGGAAAATATAGAAATATATTTTCAGCATTGAATTACTTGGGGATAGCAAACAATTAGCAGGGTATAGTTTAGTTCCTACATGAGCAATATGCATTGATAATTTCATTACTGCATAACAGAGTTTATGTTTGTGATTTCTGTGTTTCAGAAAAGTTTCGTGGATGCTAAAAAGAGACATGAAAATACAAGACTATGGCTTTAAATCTTTGGTGGTCGCTTAACTTGAAAATAGCTGGCCCTATAATTTGAAGGGTTAGCAGTAAATGGCCCTTGGAGGAATTGAGATTTACACATTACCATGAGTAAACAAATTGGATTTGCTCTTGAAAGTAAATCATAATGTGGGTTCATTTATAGTGAAATGTGTTCTCCAATTAGGATAATTGTGATCCATCAGAACTTGATGCAAAAATACATTTGTTATTTGGCATTAAGGCAGAAGGAAAAAATGTTAGAAAATGGATGTCTCAGGATAACCTGAGTCAAAAACCCAGTCTCAGCAATTAATCCAGTTGTGGGGACCAATTTTTAATTGGGGAATGCTAGCTAAGCGGCTCGCCGCAGTATTGGGGCAAGGAAGGAAACCGGCAGCCTCCCTCAAAACAGAACAAGATTTATTTTAACAAGAACGAACTTAAAAAAAAAATACAAACAGGATCAGTAGGATCAAGGGAAAGGAAATAAAAATGGGGAAAGGGAAATTATAATACCTGAAAAATACCACTGCCCAGGAATCAGCTGAAAATATGCAGCAGAATGCCTGTCACTTTCCAGCTTCCACCTGGAATGCCTAATTTCTCCTCCCCCAAACCTAGAAAGCCCCATACAGTCCCAGCCAATGGGATGGCCACTTTGACAGTCACATGAATGCCCTCACTAGGCTTCCAATCATTATAATTTTGCCAGGCCCATGTAGGCGTTGGCAAGTGGTGATGACATGAGGTGCCAGAGCCCTGGCAATGGCTACAACCAGTGGGTGGATCACTGTGCGGTTTGCGGAGCCCCAGGCCAGTGCTCACTGAGGCATAAAAACCTTAAATAACAATTAATTCTTTACGCATTCCTAGAAATTTTTTGACTGTGTGACTTGACCTCTGTTTACCTCAGTTTACTGATCTGTAAAGGGGAAAATAAAATAATGACACCCACCTCCCAGGGTTGTTATAGGGATAACATGATTGTAAAGTGTTTAACACAGTGGCTGGCCTATGGCAAGCACTGTAAAAATGTTGACTATTGTTAATATTATTATTTCTTTATTAAGATGCAATTGTGGGGGCAGCCAGGTGGCGCAGTGGATAAAGCACCAGCCCTGGATTCAGGAAGACCTGAGTTCAAATCTGGGCTCAGACACTTGACACTTACTAGCTATGTGACCCTGGGCAAGTCACTTGACCCTCATTCGCACATACACACACACACACAGAGATGCAATTGCTCCATACTTGATAACTTTATACCAGGTTTTAGATATGATCAGTGTAAAATGCTAAAAGCAATTAAATGAAGATATTTCTATGTAAAAGGATTCAGAGATGCATTCAAATAAATTGACATTAGTTGCCATCCAGTTAAATATATCTCCAAATTCTGTTATGTTTTAAAAATCAATAATATGTTGTTATTGTATTTCTAAATTTCCTTGTATTTTGGATGCCAGGAAACCATTGTATGAGACATGCTAAAAATTTCTTTTTATCTGGTTACTGTAAAATTATTGTCATTATCTTTTATTATCATAATGTAAAAAAACCTATTGAGTATTTAATTAGGTACATTTTGAAAGGAAAAATTGATGGTTACTTACTGCGTGGAAAAAGGTAGAAAGAAAAGACCTCCATATTTGAAAACTTCAAAAATTTCTTGAGACCATCTGCTTGATCAAGCTCATAAAATCTTATCAGCCCTGTGAAAAGAGCTTGCTTAGTGTTCTGAAATTCCTAAACAATGAACTGGTTTACTGAGAAAATGGGATCCGCCTTTTTCTACTCCTTGCAAGTATAAGAGGGAAATGTTCAAGCCTGCTTATAATAAAGAGTGAGTTTCATCTAAAGTTATTGGCCTATCACTTGTGAAGATTATGGCATTATACCTGAAATAGTACATATCAAAGTTACATTTTTAGTCAACATAGTCTTTTTTTTTTTTTTTTTTTTTTTTTTAGTGAGGCAATTGGGGTTAAGTGATTTGCCCATGGTCACACAGCTAGTAAGTGTTAAGTGTCTGAGGCCCGATTTGAACTCAGGTACTCCTGACTCCAAGTCCAGTGCTCTATCCACTGCGCCACCTAGCTGCCCCAACATAGTCTTTTTTTTAAATAAAAGTATTTTATTATTTTCCAGTTACATGTAGAGATAGTTTTCAGCATTTGTTTATATTAGATTTCCAATTTCAAATTTTTCTCCCTCCCTCCCCTCCCTTCCCCCCTCCCCTAGACAGCAGGCAATCTGATATAGGTGTTTTATATATATATACATATATATATGTAGATATATATATATATGTAGAGATATATATATGTAGATATATACATATATATATACCTACATATACATAACAACATTAAACATATTTCTGCATCAGAGCAGTAAGGAAAAACCTCAAAATAGAAAAACAACAGCACCAAAAACAAAAGAAATAGCTCAATCAGCATCCATATTCCACAGTTCTTTTTTTTTTCTGGATGTGGAGAGCCTTTTCCATCATGAGTCCCCTGGAACTTTCTTGTACCATTGGATTGGTGAGAAGAATCCAGTCTATCACAGTAGTCAACATAGTCTTATCAAACACCAGTCTTTCAGAGAAGGAAATGGACATTTAACAAAATAGAGGACTGTCAAGCATTTCTGATTTAAAAGACCAGCACTGAATAAAAATTTGATCCTAGAATACAAGACTGAAAGGAAACATAAAAAGATAAAAAAAGAAACAAAAAAGAAAAAAGAACAAGAAATCCAATAAAGTTCAAGTATTTATGTTTCTATAGGGAAAGATAATATTTGTAACACGTATAAGAACAACTAGAAGAAGTCTATGGAGACAGAGGGTGTGGGTATAAGGTGACACTGGTGGGATTCTACCCCCCAAAATAAGGGGGTGACAAAGAAATTGTACTGGAAAAAGGAGGGGGGAGATTGAATGGGGTAAATTATCCCACATAAAAGAGGCATGAAAGCTAAGGATGGGGGGGTGGTAGGCATCCATCAAAATTGGCTCAAATGGGGAATAACATTTACACTCAGTTGAATATAGAAATCTATCTTACCCTATAAGAAAATTTAAAAAGTAATGGGGATAATAGTAGGAAGAGGGGGGACTGATAAAAAGGAGCGGATATTGGGGAAGGTGGTGATCAGAAATAAAACACTTTTGAGGAGGGTAAGGGTGGGGAGTGTGGTGAAAATTTCCACACTGAGGTATTAGATGAATAAAACACCAAAGTCTTCAAGCCAAAGAAAAATAGGTTTATTGAGAGAGGGATCCTGTCTCACAATAAACCCAGTCTCAGGTCTGGGACCCAAAGACCGAGAGCCTCAGGATCCCCAGAAATTTATATATGAATAGTCCCCAACATTAAAGTAATACAGAGGGAATGAGCACATTATTTATGAAATAAGAAAATAGTGTCTTCTCATCAACTAGTCCACATGTTACTAAGTAACATGGCTCAAAACATACAGAATTGCTAAATCTATAGACATCTGTGGATTTAGAAAAGCCAATCTATCTCATATTCATGACACTTTTAGGACATTTGATGGGTTTGGGATGTCCTAATCATGTAGGAATGGCTCAATCTAGTTGCTTTAACATATTTTTTAAACAGCTCTAATTCGTCCATAGCAACTCCAGAGTAGCTATTTTGGGTATCTGGCCTTTATCCTTGTTGATCCATCCTAACCACAAACTTGTATAAGATGATATATGAAATGTATGAGAAGACAATTTAATCCATAAGCATTTGCAATTTATCTTAATTCATTATCATCTACTGAAGCTACCATAGAATACTCTTAAATCATATATATAAGTAAGGAATGGGGAAAATCTCACAGGGGTTAAGAGAGAGGTGGGGATAAACAAGTGAAAAATATGGAAGGAAATATAGTTAGTTATCAGAACTATAAATGTGAATGGGATAAACACCCATTAAACAAGTGGATAGCAGAGTGGATTAAAAACCAAAATCCTACAATATGTTGTTTACAAGAAACACATTTGAAGCAGAGAAATACATGCAGGTTAAAAGTAAGGGGCTGGAACAGAATCTCATGTTTCCGCTGAAGCAAAGAAAGCAGGGGTAGCAATCATAATTTCAGACAAAGCAAAAGCTAAAAATAGATCTAATTAAAAGAGATAAAGAAGGAAACTATATCTTCCTGAAAGAAGGTACCATAGGCAATGAAATCAGAAATATTTAACATATGCACCAAATTATATTGCGTCTAAATTTCTAAAGAAGTTGAATGAGTTACAGAAGGAAATAGATAATAAAACTATACTAGTGGGGGACCTTAACCTCTCAGAATGAGATAAATCATTTTGAGGGGGGCAGGGAGGAGAATGAGGGTTATGTGACTTGCCCAGGGTCACACAGCTAGTAAATGTAAAGGGTCTGAGGCCGGACTTGAACTCAGGTACTCCTGAGTCCAAAGCCAGTGCTTTATGCACTGCACCACCTAGCTGTCCCCAGAACTGGATAAATCTAAACAAGAAAAGTTAAGGAAATGAATAAAATTATGGAATAGTTAGTTATGAAATGTCTGGAGAAAACTAAATGGAAATATACCTTTTTCTGAGCAGTACATGGCACCTGCACAAAAACTGACCATGTATTAAGACATAAAAACCTCACAACCAAATGCAGAAAAGCAGAAATAGTAAACACATGATTTTCAGATCATAATTCAATAAAAATTATATTTGATAATGGACAATGGAGAGATATTAAAATTAATTGGAAATTAAATAATCTAATCCTAAAAAAATCAAGTGGATCAAAGAGCAAATCACAGAAACAATTTCATTGAAGAACATAATAACAATGAGACAACATATCAAAATTTGTGGGATTCAGCCAAAGTGGTACTTAGGAGAAAACTTATTTCTCTAATAAATAATTTCTCAATAAAATAGAGAAAAAGCAGATCAATGAAATAGGCGTGCAACTTGAAAAGAAAACAACTAGAAAATGAACAAATTGAAAATCCCCAATTAAAGAAAAAATTTGAAATCCTGAAAATGAAAGGGGAGATTAATAAAATTGAAAGTAAGAAAAGCATTGAACTAATAAAAAAGATCTAGAAGCTGGTTTTATGAAAAAAAAACAATAAAATAGATAAACCATTGATTAATTTGATTTAAAAAAGGAAAGAAGAAAACCAAATTACTAGTATCACAAATGAAAGGGGTGAACTCAACAACAAGTAAAAGAAAATTAAAGCAATAATTAGGAACTATTTTTTGCCAAGTGTGTGACAATAAATCTGACAATCTAAGTGAAATGGATTAATATCTACAAAATATAAATTACCCAGATTAAAAGAAGAAATAAAATAGTTAAGTAAGCCAATCTTAGAAAACAAAATTGAATAAACTTTCCTAAGGAAAAAATCCCTATGACCATTCTATATAAACAGTAAAGAACAATTTAAATAGTAAAGATACTGTATAAACTATTCGGGAAAATAGGTGGAGTCCCACCAAATTCCTTTTATGAGACAAATATGGTGCTAATACCTAAACCAGGACAAGCCAAAACAGAAAGGAAATTATAGGTCAATTTCCCTAATGAATATCAAAGCAAAAATTTTAAATAAAATATAAGCAAAGTGATTTTAGCAATATATTACAAGAATCATACACTATGACCAGGTGGGGTTTTTAGCATGCAGGGCTGTTTCAAGATAAGGATAATTATCAGCATAATTAACCATATCAATAACAAAAGCAACAGAAATCTTATGATTATCTCAATAGATGCAGAAAAAAAGCCTTTGACAAAAATACAGCACCCATTCCTATGAAAAACACCAGAAAGCATAGGAATAAATGGATCTTACCTTAAAATGATAAATACTGTTTATTTAAAACCATCAGCAATCATTATCTGTAATGGGGATAATCTAAAAGCCTTCCCAATACAATCAGGAGTCTTCACCAATGATGCCCATTATCATTCCTATTATTTAATATTGTACTAGAAATGTTAGCTATAGAAATAAGAAAAGAAAAGGAAATTTAAAGAATTAGAAGAGCAATGAGGAAACAGAACTATCACTCTTTGCAGATGATCTGTTATTCTTAGAAAATCCTAGAGAATTAATAAAACTATCAAAATATTATTTTATGGATCTAGAAAAAGTAATAACAAAATTTATCCAGAAGAACAAAAGCTCAAAGATAGCAAGGGGATCAATAAGAAAAATAAATGTGAAAGAAGGTGGTCTACCTGTACCAAATATCAAACCATTATAAAGCAGTAATTTTTCAAAGCAACCTGGTACTGGCTAAGAAATAGAGTGGTGGATCAGTGGAATATAATAAATGAATAGAATATATGATAAACCCAAAGATCCAAGCTTTTGAAACAAAAACTAATTATTTGAGAACAACTGCTGGGAAAACTGGAAAACAATATGGCAGAAACTAGGTACAAAGGGTTACATGATTTGCACATAAAGGTCATACCAGAAGCAAAATAAGAGAGCATGGAATAGCTTATCTGTCAAATTTATGGACAGGGGAAGAACTTGGGACCAAAGAAGTTATAGAGAGCAATACAAAATGTAAAATAGATCATTTTGTTTATATAAAGTTAAAAAGCTTTTGCACAAACAAAACCAATGCAATCAAAATTATAAGAAAATCAGAAAACTGGGAAAGAATTTTTGTAACAAATATCTCTGGTAAAGGCCTCTTTTATCAAATTTAAAGATTGAGTTAAATTTATAAAAATTCAAGTCACTCCCCAAGTGATCAATGGATACAAACAAGCAGTTTTCAGACAAAGAAATCAAAGCTATCCAGTTATATGAAAAAAGCTCTAAAACACTTTTGACAGAGAAATACAAATTAAAAACTCTGACGTACCACCTCACACCTATCAGAGTGGTTAATATGACAAAAAAGGAAATGTAGGATGTTGGAGGGGATGTGGGAAAATTGGGATGCTAATCACTGTTGGTGGAGTTGTGAAAAGATCCAGCTATTCTGAAGAGCAATTTGGAACTATGCCCAAAGTGCTATAAAACTGTGCATACCCTTTGATCCAACAATATCACCACTAGGTTTATATCCCAAAAGAAGAGAAAAAAAACTGATTTGTAAAAATATATATATTTATAGCAGGTCTTTTTATGGGGGCTAAGAATTGGAAATCAGAGTGAAGACCATCAATTGGGGAATGTCTGTGGTATATTACTGTAATGGAATATTATGGTGGTATAAACATGACAAGCAGGATTTCAGGAAAACCTGGAAAGCCTTACATTAACTGACATTTAGTGAAGTGAACAGAACCAGGAGGCTGTTGTGTATATTAGCAGCAATATTGTTTGATGAAGAACTGTGAATGACAGCTATTCTCAGCAATACAATGATCCAAGACAATACCAAAAGACTAATGATGAATACCAAAAAACTAATGGATCCACCTCCAGAGAAAGAATTGATATTGATTGAACATAGATGAAAGCATGCTATTTTTTACTTTCTTTCTTTCTTTTTTTTCTTTTGTCTCCTCATAAAAAATGACTAATATGGAAATGTTTTACATTTTAAAAAAATGGCTTAACTATGACTTGCCTGGAATCAAACAGACTTAAGTATGCTTTATGCTGGTATGCCTTTTTTGAGTCATTCTCTGACTTTTGGCCTAAAGGACCAATTTTGACATTGGTATTGTTATGTCCCTCCTTCTTCCACTCATAACAAATCTCTTATCAGGGTAGTGGAAGTTTGTCATTTCAATACTAAATAAGCATGTTTAAAGCAAATTTATATGTGATGGATTAAAACCATCTACTTACAATGAATGCTGGTAGCTATGTATTCATGTATAGGATAAGATCCTGAAAGTATCTCCTCCTGCTACAGGGGAATTACCAGGCATGGAAAATTTTGAAAAAGCAACAAGATCAGATAATTAGATAGATAGATGGATGGATGGAGGGAGGGAGGGATGGAGGGATGGAGGGGGAGCCTTGAACATGTTATAATGATAAGTTCTAAAATTGGATACAGGATTTTACATATAAAATTTCATTGATAATTGTGAAGAAGAAAGAAACAGCAAGTGGTATGTAATAACTGAAATTTTCTAACATTCACAAATTTTGTTCTCATGACTATTGTTTTTAATAGTATTTTCTTTTCTTTTTTATTATTTTCTAATTACACATAAAGATAGTTTTCAACATTCATTTTTGTAAGATTTTGAGTTCCAAATTTTTCTCCCTCTCTCCCTTTCCTCCCTCCTTCTGAATCCAGCAAATAATCTGATACAAGTTATACATTACAATCATGTTAAACATATTTCCACATTAGGCATGTTGTTAGAGAAGAATCAGAACAAATGAAAAAAAAAACACAAAAAAGAAGAAACAAAAAACCCAACAACAATAAAAGATTAAATAGTATGCTTCAATCTGCATTCAGACTGCATAGTTATTTTTCTGGATGTAGAGAGCATTTTCCATCATGATTCTTTTGGCATTGTCTTGGATCATTGTATTGCTGAGAAGAGCTAAATTTATCACAGTTAATCATAACGCAATTTTGTTTATAATTTGTACAATGTTCTGGGTCTGCTCACTTCACTCAACATCAATTTATGGAAGCCTTTGCAGGTTTTTCTGAAATCCATCTGCTCATCATTTCTTACAGCACAATACTATTTCATGACATTCATATACCACAACTTGTTTAGCCATTCCCCAATTGACAGGCATCCCCTCAGTTTCCAATTCTTTGTCACTACAGAAAGCAGCTATGAATATTTTTGTACATGTGGGTACTTTTTCCTTTTTTATGATCACTTTGGGATATAGACCTAGTAGTAGTATTGCTGGGTCAAAGGGTATGCACAGTTTTATAGCCCTTTGGACATAGTTCAAAATTGTTCTCCAGAATGTTTGGATCATACATAACTGTATTATTAATAAGACCAGAATCACAAGACTTGAGTGAAATTTTCACCACATGAATTAGTTATTGGAAAAGCACATTTAAGAAGTTATACTAAATTGTATTAAGCCTGGTTACTGACAGATTTGAGTAGAATTACCTAGGAATCTCTGCAAATTCCTTAGAACCAGAGAAACAAATTCATTGGGAAAAGGCCACTTCACAGCTGCTCTGGGAATGAGGCCTATTCCTGAATGTCCAACGGAGACATTGCTAGGGATCCAACAACTACATGAGACATCTGGGACTCAAGGTGAAATGTGCTGATTAATGGAACATTGGGGGTGAGTTACAAGGAGAATTGATGTTATTTCACACTGATGATCATTATTGTATTACTTTGGTCTTTTGTTTCATGGTATTTATGTTTTCTGAATTTTCTAGATGGCCTTGATGATACCTAAATCTCCCCTCTAAAATTAGTACATGGTGAGCACTCTTGAGTATACCCTGCCTTAGTTTACATATAGAGCTTATTTAACAAGGCTTGTCTCCTTGGAGGATACATGACTTTATGATTCTGTAACGATTGGAATGACGCCACCTGCTGGAGACTTACTGTAGAAGAGTTCTGCCCATGAAGCGAAGGTCTTTGAGGGCAAGACCAGGAGTCTTTTCTTTGGCGTCAGGAAGTGACATTGGCTAGTGGGAGGAGGAAGGAAGAGACTGGTGGCTCGGTCTCACTCTCTCTTTCCTGAGGACGCTGGTGGAGAGCGGAGCTAGAAATGCTCTCTCCCTTTAATAGATAGGAATCTAGGCCTTTCTCTCTCTTTACCAAATTCTTATTCTCCTCAATAAATGCTTAAAAGTCTAACTCTTGCTAAAGCTTATAATTTATTGGCGACCACTCATTAGATATTTTAGACAGTTTAGCTAGAATTTTAGCCCTTAACAATTCCATACTTAAATTTATTCGACTTTATGACATCAATGGAAACATGGGATTATGATGTGTGATCCTCATGCCATACTACACTTGTTTCCTGTTGTAAGTTTAAGTCCCCTAGCTTATGGCCACTGATGTTTGCTCAAATTGATATGGCATGAGCAGCAGAGAGTAGGATGATGCAGTTAAAGATAAAGGAATTATATGAAACCACGTGTGGTACTATACCATATATACCCGATCTCTCTAATCTGCAAAAGCCACTCATTCCCCGGGGGAATCAATCAAACAACAAACATTCATTAAGCACCTACTATGTGTGAGACTCTGTCCTATGTGATAAAATTGCAAGGCAGTAGGCATGACTTCCTGCTCAATTCTTCCCTTACTCCTGTTTTTCTTCTGTGTCTTGGCTGAATTAGCATCTACTGTATTTGATGGTCATTGTCAGCTCAGAGGAATGAGGTTCTAGAGTGTAACCTGAGCAGTCTCTGCAATCCTGGAGCTCCCTAACCTAGTACTGATTCCAGACAGATGTTAGCATGTTTTAAATGCCTATCTCCTACTTTCTTCCTTCTGAAGTAACTGTGCAGAAGCTTTGTCTACTGCTAATTGAAGGGAGATGTGACAAAATCTCTACAGCAGGGGGACATTCAATATAGGCCCCCAACAGCAAGCCACGAGTCAGATGGGACATTGCTCCCTCCTGGAAATGTAGAGGCTGGTGAGGGAAGATTGGTGAGAGAGTGATTAAAGAATTACTTCCCTCCCCTTGGGTCAATTCATCTCAATTTGACCATATTTGATTTCTCTCTTCTTTGTCAGAATGGGGGTGAGGGAACACTGGCAAAATCTTTATAAGATGATAGGATGCCAATATGTGCCCTAGGCATCAGTCCCATCCTTCAGACTGACTTCCTGCTAGGGAAGAATGAAGTGCTTATGAGAGCAATACAAGGTGCAGCTCATCACTGGTTGCCATGGTAACTTGTCTGTTACCAAGGAAATCTGATATCCTGAATTGCTGGCCCTTATATTAGCTCCTCACTGGGCTTGTGTTATGATGATCTCTCAGCCATGAGGACAAAGGTGGTTCTTCCCCAATTTACTCTGAGTAGCCAACTGAATATGGAGCTAAATTCCTAGAGAGTACAATGTAACAGGAGATAATGAGCATTTCCAAAAATTCACACAAACTTATGTACAGCTCTAGATATAGGATTTTAGCAACAAAAAATTATTTTATTTTTTCCAGTTACATGTACGGGTAGTTTTCAACATTCATTTTCATAAGATTTAGAGCTACAAATTTTTCTCCCTCCCTCCCTCCCTCCCTTCCTCCACCCTCCACAAGATCACAACCAGGTTATATATGTACAATCCACAAGTGTTCTTTTTATCAGTTCTTTCTATATGGGTGCATAGGAAGCTTCCTCATTAGTTCCTTTGGATTGTCTTGGATCATTGCACTGCTGAGAGTAGTTAAGTCATTCACAATTGCTCCTTGAACAATACTGCTGTCACTATGCACAATGTCCTCCCAACTCTGCTCACTTCACTATACATCAGTTCATTAGTCTTTCCAGGTTTTTTCAGGGATGATCCTGTTTGTCATTTCCTGTAGTACAAGACCATTCCACTACAATCATATAGCACAGCTTTTTCCATCATTCCTCAATTGATGGACATTCCCTTGATTCTCAATTTTTAGCCTCCACCAAGAGTTGCTATAAATATTTTTTGTACAATTTTTCCCCCTTTTCTCTTTTTCATGATTACTATTGTTAACTGTTGCCCTTCCATCCTATTCCCTTCCCCATGATATTTATTCTATTATCCATCTTCTTTCATCCTATCACTCTTCAAAAGGGATTTGCTTCTGTCTGTCCCCTCCCCCAATCTGCCCTTCCTTCTTTTGGCCCTCTCTCTTTATCCCCTTCCCCTCATATTTTCCTGCAGGGTTAGAGAGATCACTCCACCCAATTGAGTGTGTATGTTATTCCCTCCTTGAGCCAATTCTAATGAGATTGAGGTCTTTGAGCCAATTCTGATGAGTGTTAGGCTCATTTACTGCCCAGATTAAATAGATTACTCCATCTAGTTGGGTATATGTGTTAGTCCCTCCTTGAGGCAGCTCTGATGAGTTTGAAGGTCTTTGAGCCTTTTCTGATGAGTGTAAAATTCATTTACTGCCCTGTTCCTCTCCCATCTCTTCCCCAACTCCATAAGCTTTTTCCTGTTTCTTTCATGTAGGATTTCACCTCTGCCCTTCCCCCTCCCCCAGTGCATTCCCTTTACCCCTCAATTTAACACTAAAGATGTCATCATGGGGCAGCTAGGTGACACAGTGGGCAAAGCATGCACTCTGGACCCAGGAGGATGCCAGCCAAAATCCGGCCTCAGACACAAGACAGTCACCCACTGTACGATCCCAAGTAATGTCCCCCAGCTCCAATTTTTTATGGTTCTCTAGGGTCTTGTATTTGAAAGTCAAATTTGCCATTCAGTTCAGGTCTTTTCATCACGAATATCTGAAAGTCTTCTTTTTCATTAAAGTCCCATTTTTTTCTGCTGAAAGCTTATGCTGAGTTTTTCTGGGTAGGTGATTCTTGGTTGTAATCCCATTTCCTTTGCCCTCTGTAATATCATATTCCATGCCCTCCGGTTCTTTAATGTAGAAGCTGCTATATCTTGTGCTATCCTGACTGGGGCTCCACAGTACTTGAATTCTTTCTTTTTGGCAGCTTGCAACATTTTCTCCTTTTTGGACCTCCTTTTCCATTTGTCCAATTTTACTTTTCAAGCTGTTGACTTTTTTCTCATGTCTTTCCTGCATCACCCTCATTTCTCTTTCCATTTTTTCCTCTACCTCTCTAACTTTATCTTCAAAATCCTTTTTGAATACCTCTATGGACTGAGACTAATTCATATTTTTCTTGGAAGCTTTCGATATAGCAGCCCTGATGTTGACATCTTCCTTTGAGGGTACACCTTGGTCTTCCTTGTTACTGAAGAAACTTTCTATAGTCCTCACCTTTCTCTGTCTGCTCATCTTGCCTTTCTTTTAATTGACTTTTAGCTCCTTAAAGTGGGGCACTGTTTCCAAGCTGTAGTATCCCAAGCTTCAGAAGTCCCAGGTGGTATGATTTAAGGAGGATCAGGTTCTTCACTCTCCTGGCCCATTCCCTAGTCAGTAGATGACCCCAGACCAACTTGTTAATCAACCAGCATTGTGTGTTGTGGTTGTAAGCTCCAACGAGCCCGTGCCCCTTCCCCACCCAGGCCACTGCTACTGAAGCCTACCTCCTGCTTCTCAGAAGGAGTGAAAAACCCAAGTTCTGCCTCAGCATCAGCATAGACCCCTGTAGTTTCCCCCCTGCCCAGGGCTCAGCCCTCTCACCAGACTGTGAGCTTAGTACCAGATGACACTGGTGCTTCAGCTGATTCAGAGGCTCTGGGGGTCTCCTTCTCTGGGAAGGGCTTCTTGGGACTGGATCTGTGTCAGTTTGACTGTGGGGTTGGGCTCCACTCCTGTCTCAGCAGAGCAGCTCCCTCTTTCTGACCTTCCAAGCCGTTCTTGGTTAGAAGTTGATTTCAGCACATTCTTCTGTGAGTTTTGCTGCTCTGGGCATTTTCCTATGGAGTTATTTGGATGTTTTTTGGAGTGATTCTGTCATGAGTTCGAGAGCTCACTGCCTTTCCTTCGCCATCTTGGCTCCTCCCCCGTGGACCAAAATGTATTTTTAGATATAGGATTTTAGTAAGAAGGAAGAAGAATCCTGCCATACATCATTCCATTCCCAGATACAGTGATCACCTCCTCAGCAGGTGCCAATGAGTCTCTCCATAGTCCTGAACCTTTGCCTGAAATCTTGAATTTTCCGAGAGAATAGCTGAATGTTAAGGAATATTCTCCAGACCACAAATGCTTTTTGGATTGTAATTCACCATTCACATGCCACATTCATTCTTCATAAGCCTCTATGAGGGTTCTCACCATAATTCTGAGGAAAAGAGTACTACTAAAATGTTCATTGCCCAGATGAAGGAAAACAGAAGGGAAGTGTCCTGCCTGGAAAGAATGCTGGTTTAGGGGGCAGCTAGGTTACACAGTTCATAAAGCACCGGTCCTGGATTCAGGAGGACCTGAGTTCAAATCTGACCTCAGACACTTGACACTTACTAGCTGTGTGACCCAGGGCAAGTCACTTAACCCTCATTGCCCTGCTGTGAAAAAAAAAAAAAAGAATGCTTCATTTTACACTTCTCTCAGGCCTCACCCTCCTGATCTTCAGAAACCATGCTGCTGGGGATTTAATCCTTACAGTTTGGAAATCCTTCCCCCTACCTGTCACCTTATTGGTGAGTAAAGAAACATTCATTTACTTTTTTTGTGGGGCAATGAGGGTTAAGTGAATTGCCCAGGGTCACACAGCTAGTAAGTGTCAAGTGTCTGAACCTAGATTTCAACGCAGGTTTTCCTGAATCCAGGGCCAGTGCTTTATCCACTGCACCACCCAGCTGCCCCAAGAAACATTCATTTACACCACTATATCAAGCCAGGCCCACATCAAGTGGGGTTCTTCTCTCCCTGAAAATTCCACTCATTCATTGTTACAGAGGGGAAAGGCCTCTGATTTGAGATTTTAATCAACCAATCAAGGTTTCTTTATGAACACCTACGATGTTTCAGCCATTGTCATCAACACTAGGATAGGGAGACAACAAGCCTGAGCTTGTACCCAGGTCCTTCTTTAGCACAGTTTTCTTCTATGTCTTGGTTGAATTAACATCTACCATATGTTATTGTAATTGAAGGCTCAGAGTGGGGAAAGGCTAGAGTATGACTTGAGCAGAATCTCTGCAATCCTGGGGCTCTCTAAATTAGGACTGACCCCACAAAGAGAGTAGCATGTTTTCAGTGCCCACCTCCCACCTTCTTCCTTCTGAAGTGACTGTGCAGAAGCTATGTTTATTGCTAACTGAAGGGAGATGTGACAAAATCTCTACATCAGGGAAGAAAACCAACCTAGGCCCCTTTCCTTTACCCACAGGTCAGATTGTGCATTCCTCCTATGTAAGCTGATGGAGAACAATGCTAAGGGACTGCTTTAAGGATTATTATGCTCTTCTTGTGATATTTTATCACATCCTAATTGTATTTTTTCTTTGTCCTGTAGAAATGGGGGATGGGGGATGCTGAAAAAGTCTCTGGAGGAGTATAAGATCTCAATAGGGGCTCTTGTCTGCAGCCAAGCTGTGAGGCTCTGCTGAGGAAGAATTGTGTTGTTGAAAACTGAATCAGTGAGGACCTACTTCTGGTTGGCATGGTGACTTGTCTGTTACCAAGGAAATTTTGTATCCTGATTCACTGGCCTTGGTGCTAGCTCCTTATTAGGCAGGTATTATGAGGATGTCTCAGCCAAGAGAAGGAGGGGGCTTCTTTCCATCATTGCTCTGAGCAAACAACTGGGCACAGACCTAAATCCCTAGTTACTGCAATGTAATGAGAGATAGCAAACATATCCCAAACCTTATACATGCATAAGTATGTATGTATGTATGTATGTATACACATACATATGTATGTAGATATTTGTGTGTATACATTGAGTGACATACAGAGAAAGACAGACAGAGACAAAGACAGAGACACAGACAGAGACACAGAGACAGAGATGGATGCTAACTAATGAATAGGATGTAAAGGAAGATATATAATCCAGTTTTCGCTACAAGAACTGAATCAGGAAAGGGAATAAACTTGGAATACATTATTTCATTCATGGAATCAATGATCACTTCCTGGCTAGGTGCCAATAAGTCTGTCCCTAGGCCAAATACGTGCCTGAAACCTTGAATTTCCCAAGAGAATCTCTGAATGTTAAGAAATGCTCTGCACATCACAGGTGCTTTAAGGATTACAAAGAACCTTTCACATGCCCCTTTACATGCTCACAAGACCCCTGTAAGAGCTCTCACCCTAGTTCCAAACTGGAGAGTGCCAATATTATAATGCCCATTGTTGAGATGAAGGAAAAGAGGCCCAGAGAAGGGCAATGACCTGCCTGGAAAGGGAGTTGCTATGGGGATGGCCATGGGGGTGGGGTTGAGTCACACAATGAATAACTGCTTCACTTCACTCATCTTTGCATTCACTCCCCTAACCTCCAGAGAAAATACTTTTGGGAACTTTATCCTTACTGTTTTGGAATCCTTCTCCCTGACAAGTCTCCTTGGGGAAGAAGAACAAATTCACCTAGAGCGTTACATTTACCTCATACTTCTCTTCCTCTCCAGGCAAACAACTAGGCCATCATCTTACCTTCTTCCCTAGGGAAAAAAATCAGACAAGTTTAGGACCTTTCCCCTGACATCCTTCCACACAAGTACTCAGAGGAAATGATAAAGTTCTGGCCTACTTTTGTCATTTTGTGGATTGCCTAGAATTGAGAAATTGATATAGAAATGTTCATAAATAAGATTAAAGACCTGAGTTCAAATCACATCCAAATCCATCATCCTTTTAAAAATACCATCTTATTTCTTTCCTTTTCCTTCAAAAAAGGGTTTTTAATATCAGTCATTTTGTAATATTCTCCTACCTAATTCAACTGTCACTTATAGTAATATTATAAACTTGCTCAGATGTGGCTTTCCACCACCCCTGTAATACTTGCTGCTGGAGAGGTGGTTGTGCTGTGGAGATTGGTTGGTTACTTGGTTTCAAGACTTCTGAACTACAGTGAGAACTACACTAATCCAGTATCTGAATAGGGTCGAATATATATTTTTTAAATATATTTGAATGGATACCTTTTTATGACAAAAATTTTTCTCAGTATCTCTTCTCTTTCCCACTCCATTGGAGCCATCCCATTGAACATTTTTTTTAAATAAGAAGATGATTCCACAATTTACATAAATACATCCAAAATGTCTGCAATATATGCACTGTTCCACAAAAGTGGTTCTACCAAATCTACAAAAGAAGAGGGAGAGAGTGTCTTCTTGTATCTCTTCTTTGGAACCATGCCAGGACAATATGAATTTACAACATTCACTGTTGATTATTTTGTGGTTATTCTTTCCATGTACATGATTGGAGTCACTTTATGTTATTTCCTTTGTTATGTTTAAGTTACATCTGATATGAAAAATGCCCCTGCTGAAGGTCTGGAGGGTGAAGGAATAGATGCCACTGTAATCACCAGAGTTGACATAGTAAAAAAATAAAAGCTTCATCTGCAAGAAATTAGTTCCACAAAAGAATCCTACAAAAAGGACATCAAAGACTACATGAAATCAATCAAAGGCAGATAGAGGAAAACTTTTTATGGTGGGAGCTGAAGAACAAATCAAACATGTCCTTGTTAATTAAAAGAAAACTATCAGTTCTTCATAGGCAGAAACATGAATCCAGATGGCATGGTGGCTCTGTCTCTCTCTCTGGCATTTTTACTAAGTGTGACAGGAAGTCCATGCAGATTGTTTGAGGAATGTGGTCAAGTCCCTGATGTGGTAAATTGGGTCCCTTCTGACACATTGCCCCAAAAGGGGATGGCTGCAGTTTGTTTCTAAAGACAATATGTGGCTACTGAGAGGTCCTAAAAGGATGGCTATAAGGCCCTGTTTTCAAAATGACATGAGGGTTGGGACATATCAAGGAATTAAGGGACTATTAAAGTTTAAGCTTGCTAACTTGATATCAGAATGGACACACATAAGAAATAGGAAGAGATTGAATTCTACAGCAGGAAAGTCAGTTGGGTGTGGCTACTACCTGAGCTAGGAGACAGAGAAAACTCCAGAGGTTGGGACTATCATTCCAAAACAAAATTCTCCCTGACTCTCAGGAATCTTTTCCCACCCCACCCCCAAAAAGGAACTTAACATTGTCATGTGGTCAACCCATCTGTCCTCCCACCCCCAACTGTCCTCTATAAAAGCTTTGGCCTCTCAAGGCTGTTGTTGATTTCCCTCTTGGGCACTTTCTCTAGCTCCCAAATAAAAAACTTTTATTCTAATTGGATTGTGTGCAAGAGTTATAATTTTGAAAACAGGAATACCTAAGGACCCCCACCACCTATTTCCCCCATGACAAAATCGTGGACTACATGATTGAAAGTAATTGGGGAAATTAGCGGAATTTAACTAAGTCTGACCCACAACACTGATGGCCACAGTGGGAGCTCCTTCTTAATTTTATTCTTGATTCTGCCAGCCCCAAAATTTAAGGCTCTAAGTGGGACTTATTTTTTCCCGGTGGCATTTTGAATCAACTAAGGGGGAATCTGAATCAGAACCCTCCTCCATTCTAGAAAACAGTTACACACACACACACATACACACATACACACACACACATACACACACACACACACATACACACAAAAGAAAAAAACCAGGGGAGCAAAATTTTTGTCCCTAAAAAAAAAGTCTCTTGTATCGGACCATTGCCTCAGTTTACCTAAATAATCCAAGAAGAACACCAAGTCAAGGAGAGACAGATTTACTTCATTCTCATGAGAATGGGTGACTTCATGAAAGGAATGAGGAGCATACTGATGAACTCATGAGTTGGGTTTTTATGGAAGTTTGTGGGGGCAGACCCCTTCATGCACAGGGTTGATGTAGAAGGCAAAAAAGGGGTTAATAGAAAAACCTAAGACCAAAGCTCTAATTCAGATATTAGCTCTAAAAGGGAGTCAGATACCAATTAATGGATAACTTATGTTAGATTCTTGTACCCATAGTGATCAACATCCATAATGGACCAGAACAGGTCAGGTCAAAATAACAATAAAGGAAAAAGACAACCTATAGAGATTCTAATGAAAAATGATTATATTTTGAAACTAACCATGGGAATCAGAAAGAGACATGCGCAGAAAAGGCCAAATTTGTCCCCAGATTCAACTTATGAGGTGTAAACCCCCAAAACACACCTCCACTGAAAAAGGTACCTGCCTCGGGGGTTGGCTTAGGACCCCAGGAACTCCAAATTAGGATAAGCCCTCCCTTGTACCTCCCCAAGGTGGAGATTATTATAATGAGACTGATAATCAATTTATCCATACTATAAATATAACTGTCCTTCCTTGCCTTATTGGAAAGATACCTTTCCACTATTCTGGTTCTCTCCCTGTGGTCACCCACAGTATTGCAATAAAACTTGGGAAACTGAGTCTTGTAATTCTTTTGGGATGACTCACTATCAATTTGACCCCTAAATTCTAGACCACATCATTTGGTGCCCCGTGTGACTTTAGGTCCCAGACTCAGTGGGGTGAGATCTCATTAAGGTAAGTTTGGGATCTGCCATTAACTCCTGCACCCAGGTTTTTGGCTCATTTGGGAGTCTGGCTGGCTCATAAAAGCGAGTGGGGGTATTTCTTGTTGATCCGGGATCAAGCGATTTACCCTGAGGGATTTCTTTATTTTTCCTGAAAAGGGAAGAAAGGAATTGCCCTGTTGGCAAGACCCAGCAGTCTGGGGGACGCTCTGGATTGGGTTCTTTGCTGTTCTTTTTTTTAGTGAGGCAATTGGGGTTAAGTGACTTGCCCAGGGTCACACAGCTAGTCTTTGCTGTTTTAATGGACACCCACGTGGACACAGGTGTGATGTCGGTAACCTCCGGGAGGTTACAGATGGGTCAGGAAATTTTGACAAATTGGGAGAAGGGAGTAAGGAGAAAATTGGATGTAGCCAAAAAGAAACAAATAACTTTAAGAGAAAGGAGAATTAAGGGACAAATTGGAGCAAGTCTGATAGCACTGACCTGAAAAAGAAAATGGGTGGTGTTTTATTTGCAATACTGTCTGACCACAGAAACCCCCTCATTCGGCTCTTGGGTTCCCTGGGACAGAGTATGCATTGTGTTTTTCCCCTCTCTTGCCCCAGAAACCTCAGTCACATTGGGTGGGCCCCCAAGGTGTGAGGTAGGATTTTTCACAGGTACGGGTCTTAGCCCAACCCACCTTAAAGGGAAAGAGAGAGAAAGCATTCTGCATGACCCCTTGGGTGTATCCTTACAAATGTGGAAAAAAGGGGAAAAGTTGGACATGGGTAAAAAGGACTTATTTGCAAGAGAAAGATTTAAAGTAACATACCTCCTGATAGAAGTAATATCTTATGGCTGTTTGTTTGCTTGTCTGTGTGCTGCTGCTAGCCTGCTTGTTGTCTTGTGCATTTATGTCTGTCAAATGTTGTAATTGTGTTGTACAATCTGTGGGGAATTTTTGGTTGTACCCCTGTAGCCTTTCAGAGTGATGGCCAGGCTCTGAAAGTAGGGGGAAGGGAAGTCTCTGACTTCTGGATATCTTTACAGGTGTGTGTCTACTTAAGAGTTTGAATTTGGAATCAGGATGTAACTTCTTTGCTAGGCATTCATAGCCTTAGATGAACACTGTAAAAGCTGGTTTGAAAATGCTGCTACTTTGAAATCTTTTGTAGTGGAATGGTTAAAAAATCAGGAACTATTTGTAATGTGTAAAAGTTGTAATGAAAAATGATCTCTAGTTGAGCGTGACTTGCGTCACTGCCTTCCCCCCTACCCCCCCACACACCTCTCAGGTGCTGGCTAGCTAGCTGGCTGCACAGTGGGTGAGAGAGAGAATGTTTAGAAAATCTTAAGAAACTGTCCAGAATATTTTAAATAATTGGTAAAAAGCAGATAAAAAAGAAAACTGTGCTGTTTTGTACTGACTGTTCAAAGAATTTGGAATCTTGAAAAAAACAGGGGGGGATTATATTTAAGGTGCACTGCCACTTTAAGTGTTCACCTGCCATTTCCAGGTTTGTAAATTCTGGAAGAAACCAAAGAGTACTGTTAAAGTTTTAAAGTTACTTTAAAATTATTGTATATGTGTTAAGATTGTGTTAAATTTGTAATTGTGTTAAAGTTGGAAAAGCAATTGATGGTTTTAACAAAAACAGGTACATTAGTTGTTTCCTCTAAGACAGAGGAAAGCATTGGAAGCTGGTAAATCATTAAACAGAAAAAGGCCTTCTAGACTTTTTTAAAATTTGTAAACTTGTCAGAAAAGAGCTTGTTACAAGGAATGGTTTTGCTGAGGATTTATAAGGCTGCTTATTGTATAGAAGTAATTTCTAATGATTGATCTTTACACCAGGATAAAGTTTAAACCTGAGAAGAAGGAAGGAAAAACCAAGCAACATGTGTGTGTGTGTCCTGGTAAATCTTTTTTGCTCATTGCAATTTCATGAGAGTAGAGGTTTGCTATTTAAGATAAAATATTTTTCGGACTGTAGTTTATATTGTTTTGAGTTTTGAATTCAGGTATAATTGTTTGGATGGTTAAGCCAGTAATCCAAGTACTGGAGAGAATGCCACAAATTAATGCCAGAAGAGGGAATGTGCTGCTTACAGGTGGAGGTATCTGGGAAAAAGCCGAGGACAATTTTCAGACTCAATCCGAGGTAGGCTCCTTCTGGCTCATTGTGTTCCTACTGAATAGGAAAAGTTTCCCCACCTGGCTATCCCTGAATTTGTCTATTACTGTAACTTTTAGCCGAAATCAAACAGAGCTAAGGATGTCTTATCCTGGCCTTATAATCATGTCCCTGATTTTTCTTTTATAGCAGATTTCTATAATCAGAGTAGAAGAAATGAGCACAATGCAAGTATGTGAGATCTTACTGTTTTCAGTTTGAATGTGTGGTCACTTTTATGTCAAACAACAAGGTATATTAATATTCAGGTTTGTCATCTGCCTGCTAATGCTTACAAGGTATAATGATAAGGTTAAATTAACTGGGTATCTTTTTGGTTTAGAAGAAAGTGAAATTCTTCCCCATTCTGATGAGAGGGAGGGTGGAACCTAGGAAACATAGTTATGCATTTTAGGTTTTATTATAAATCTGCCCAGTCAGATTTCTGTTATGTACTGCCAAGGGCACCAAGCTACCAACTCCAATAGTACAAGGGAATCACAGGGCAGACCTTGCTGCTAGATTACTTGCCAGGTACATTCACCGGTCAACCCTAGCCCTGGTCCCCTTGCACCCTATTGTGCCCCAAAGGTATTTCCCCTTCCTATAACAAGGAGGAGATTATAAATCTTTAGGCTTAACTACAAACTGCTTAAACCCATATGTTATCTTGGGCTATTTAGATTATAGAGTAAAAATGCTACTGCCTCTTCTTATATTAGAGTCAGAAGAGGAACATGAGATAATTTTCTTTGGTGGGACTGGAAAACTGCTGCCCTCACTATTCCTTTTGTTGGGTAATTTGAACACGAAGCTATACTTACAAATTTAACTTTGGTAATGGAATAAGTTTCTAATTCTACTGCATTAGGATTATGAGAATTGGAATAGTGCTTTAACTTTCTGACAAATATGGTCCTGGACTGAGGCAGAGTCTATATGGTTCAGAACACCTCCTGAAGTTTGAGCTGCCATGCAGAAATTACCTGGATGACTGAAACTCATTCACAACTGCTTGTTTTGTCCAGTTTTTTTTCATGGAACTCTTAGATTTATTCCGTATTAGGGTCCCTGTTGCCCCTTGGTCTGTTTGTAAATCATTTGTGTTTTGTGTTGTGGTTCTTGCATTTATAACACTAGTTCCTACATCTCCCTCAATTCATAAACCCCCTGTGGGCCCCTACTTCATCCCCACTCAGCAGGAAGCAGTAACAGAAGAGATGACCTTCATCCTTTTTCCTGGGGTATATGAAAAGGGGGGAATGATGTAGGAGGCGAAAAATGGGTTAATAGAAAAACCTAAGACCAAAGCTCTAATTCAGATATTAGCTCTAAAAGGGAGTCAGATCCCAGTTAATGGATAACTTATGTTAGTTTCTTGTACCCATAGTGATCAACATCCATAATGGACCAGAGCAGGTCAGGTCAAAATAACAATAAAGGAAAAAGACAACCTATAGAAATTCTAATGAAAAATGATTATATTTTGAAACTAGCCATGGGAATCAGAAAGAGACATGTGCAGAAAAGGCCAAATTTGTCCCCAGATTCAACTTATGACGTGTAAACCCCCAAAACACACCTCCACTGAAAAAGGTACCTGCCTCGGGGGTTGGCTTAGGACCCCAGGAACTCCAAATTAGGATAAGCCCTCCCTTGTACCTCCCCAAGGTGGAGATTATTATAATGAGACTGATAATCAATTTATCCATACTATAAATATAACTGTCCTTCCTTTCCTTATTGGAGAGACACCTTTCCACTATTCTGGTTCTCTCCCTGTGGTCACCCACAGTATTGCAATAAAACTTGGGAAACTGAGTTTTGTAATTCTTTTGGGATGACTCACTATCAATTTGACCCCTAAATTCTAGCCCACATCAGGGTGAGCTCACAATCTAGCATCCAATTCTGTCTCACCCAAATTCACATGATTACTTCATGATCAGGGTATAGAGGCATGCTTGGGGGAAGGAGAGGGGGAAGGCATGAAACCACCCCACCAGTGTAAGAAGGGGGGAAGGGGGAAGAAGGTGATGTAGGAGGCAAAAAGGGGTTAATAGAAAAACCTAAGACCCAAGCTCTAATTTAGATATGAGCTCTAAGAAGGATTCAGATCCCAGTTAATGGATAACCTACAAGTCAGGATGCTAAGTTCTCTTACCCACATAAATCAGTACCCATAACAGGGACAGAGGGAGAGAGGCCATGAAGACCTTAAATAAAATGACAGGCTATAGAAATTCAGACTAGAAATAAATGATAAATGAAGACGTTTTGAAACTAAGAATGGGAATCAGAAAGAGACATGAACAGAAAAGGCCAAATTTGTCCCCACTGGAAAAGGTACCCACCTCAGGGGTTGGCTTAGGACCCCAGGAACTCCAAATTAGGATAAGCCCTCCCCTGTGGAGGAGAAGTGGAGAATATTATGATGAGTAGGACAGTCCCTCCTCTGTACCTCCCTAAGGTAGAGGTTATTATAATGAAACTGATAATCAATTTATCCATACTATAAATATAACTGTCTTTTCTTTCACTATTCGAGAGATACCTTTCCATTATTCTGGTTCTCTCCCTGTGGTCACTCACAGTATTGAAATAAAACTTGGAAAACTGAGTCACTGAATCTTGTAATTCTTTTGGGATGACTCACGATCAATTTGACCCCTAATTCCAGACCACATCAAAGGGAGAGATGGTACCAGGAGCTGGTACCAGTAGCTAGGGTTTAGGAATGCAAGAACAGAGAGGTAGTATCAGGGTGTGTCTGGGCCAACAGGAGACAGCTCTCTTTCTTGGCCACAGGACAAAGGGGGAAAGAGGTGTGTTTTAGCAGTGGGATGGAATATGGACAGAATGGTCTAACAATAACAGGCACTGGGGCTGGGTATTTTCCAGACCCCAGCCTCAGAGTCTGAACTGACTCAAGTCTATCATAACCCACTCATTTCTAAAGTTAAAATTCTTGGGATCACCTCATAACTATTTTTTGCCCGAGGTACCTCAGAAGTTTTCTGGGGTAAATCAAGGAACCTTTTCCTGGAGAAGCTAAACCAAAGGACAGACACACCTAAAGCGATAAGCAGTACCCAATCAGGACTGAGTTAGCTCCAGGAACACCACCCTTCATTCCAGTCTCCCCCACCCCTCAGGGAGATAAGATTAGGTGTGGCTGCTGCCTTTGTGATGTGAGGGGAAGAGAGATGGCTTGAAAGATGGGAGCTGCCTCTCACCCAACTTCCCCCAGCCACCACCAGTGGGGGATTGTCCTCCCTCCAGTAAGGGAACTTTCCACAATCAGATGATCACTTCATGTGACCACCATGGTCCTCTATAAAAATATCTGCCTGTCTCCTGCTCGAGGAGAAAGGTATCTCCTCAGAGAGCTACACCTCTGTGCCATGCCTTTTCCCCATGAGAAGAAGTCCAAGGACCTCTCTCTTGGTTTCCTTTCCCTAGCACTTAAATAAACTATTATTTTATTCTAATTGGATTTGTGTACAAGAGGGTGTAATTCTTTAAAGAATTCCAATGAACCCCTACCCCAAACCCCCATCATTTTCCCCCATAACATAATCATCTGCCAATAAGTCTGTCCATTGTCTTGAACTTTTGCCTGAAATCTTGAATTTTCCAATAGAATATCTGAAAGTTAAGGAATGTTCTGCAAATCACAAATGAATTCTGCATTATAATTCACCTTTTGATGTAGGAGGCAAACAAGGGGTTAATAGAAAAACTTAAGACCCAAGTTCTAATTCAGATATTAGCTCTAAAAGGGATTCAGACCCAAGTCAGGCTGCTAGGCTCTCATACCCACATAAATCAGTACCCATAACGGGAACAGAGGCAGCTAGGCTGAGGAGACCTGAAAACTATAACAACAAAGGAATTGACAAGACTACAGAAGCTTAGACAGGGTATAGAAATTCTAATGAAAAATGTGAAACTAGTCATGGGAACCAGAAAGAGACATGTGCAGAAAAGGCCAAATTTGTCTCCAGATTCACCTTATGATATGTAAACCCCCCAAAACACACCTCCACTAAAAATGGTACCCGCCTCGGGGGTTGGCTTAGGACCCCAGGAACTCCAAATTAGGATAAGCCCTCCCCTGTACCTCCCCAAGGTGGAGAATATTATCTTTTTTTGTCTTGGTTGAATTGACATCTACCATATGTTATTGTCATTGAAGGCCCAGAGTGAGGAACGTCTAGAGTAAAACCTGAGAAGAGTCTCTGAAATCCTGGGGCTCTCTAAACCAGGACTGGCCCCACACAGACAGTAGTATTGATGTAGGAGGTGAAAAAGGGGTTAACAGAAAAACCTAAGTCCCAAGCTCTAATTCAGATATCAGCTCTAAGAAGGATTCAGATCCCAGTTAATGGATAACTTACAAGTCAGGATGCTAAGTTCTCTTACCCACATAAATCAGTACCAATAAAGGAAACAGAGGGAGAGAGACCATGAAAACCTTAGATGAAAACAATGAAAAAATGACAGGCTATAGAAATTTAGACTAGAAATAAATGATAAATGAAGATGTTTTGAAACTAAGCATGGGAACCAGAAAGAGACATGTGCAGAAAAGGCCAAATTTGTCCCCAGATTCACCTTATGACGTGTAAACCCCCAAAACACACCTCCACTGCAAAAGGTACCTGCCTTGGGGGTTGGCTTAGGACCCCAGGAACTCCAAATTAGGATAGGCCCTCCCCTGTACCTCCCTAGGGTGGAGATTATTATAATGAGACTGATAATCAATTAATCTATACTATAAACATAACTGTCTTTCCTTTCCTTATTTGAGAGATACCTTTCCACTATTCTGGTTCTCTCCCTGTGATCACTCACAGTATTGCAATAAAACTTGGGAAACTGAGTCACTGAGTCTTGTAATTCTTTTGGGACGACTCATGATCAATTTGACCTCTAATTCCATCCCACGTCAGTATGTTTTCAGTGCCCACCTCCCACCTTCTTCCTTCTGAAGTGACTTGTAGAACCTATGTTTTTTTTTGCCAAATGAAGAGAGATTTGACAAAGTCTCTACAACAAGGAAGAAAACCCACCTAGGTCATGTTCATTTATCCACAGCTGGTAGGGGAGCTGTGCTAAGGGAGTGTTTTAAGGATTAATGTGCTCTTCTTGTGATATTTTACCCCATCCTAATTTTTTCTTTGTCCTGTAGGAATGAGATAAAGGGTAATGTAGGCAAAGTCTTTGGAGGAATATAGGATCCCAATATGGGACCTGGGCTGCAGCTCCACCCTTTAGTAGTGAGGCCCTGCTGAGGAAGAATTGTGTTGTTGAAAGCTGAATCAGTGGGGTCCTACCTCTGGTTGTCATGGTAACTTGTCTGTTGCCAAGGAAATCTTCTATCCTGAGTCACTGGCCTTGATGCTAGCTCCTTATTAGCCTGGTATTATGAAGATCCCTTGACCAAGAGGAGGAGGGGTATTCTTTCACTCTTTGCTCTGAGCAACTAACTGGGCACAGACCTAAATCCCTAGGTACTGAAATCTAATGAGAGATAGCAAACATATCTTGAATCTCATACATATAAAAATATGTGTATATGCATACATATGCACATGTGTATTTGTGTGTATGTATATAATACATTGGAGAGAGAGAGAGAGAGAGAGAGAGAGAGAGAGAGAGAGAGAATGAATGAATTTTACTGCAGTACAGGATGTAAAAGAAGATATGCAAAGCAGCTGTGGCTACAAGAATTGAGTCAGGAGAAGGAACAAACATGGAATCCATTGTTTCATTCTAGGACTCAATGATCACCTCCTAACCAGGTACCCATAAGTGTGTCCTTAGGCCAAATACATGCCTGAAATCTTGCATTTCCCAAGAGAGTCTCAACATCACATGTGCTTTAAGGATTACAAATAACCTTTCATATACCCCTTTCACATCCTTCTCCCTGCCCAGCCTCCTTAGTGAAGAAGCACAAATTCACCTACATTTAGCCAGCCTCATACCAAGCCATGTTTCCCTTCCTCTCCAGGCAGAAAATAGGTCATCACCTTGCCCTCTTCCCTGGGAAAAAATCAGACAGAGTTGAGGACCTTTCCCCTGACATCTTTATAAACTTTTCTGCCACCCAAGTACTCAGAAGAAATGGTCAAATTCTGTGCTACTTTTACTGTTTTGTTGATTGTCTAGAATTAAGAAATTAGTGCAGAAATATTTTAAAAGATTAAACTTACACATGTTTAGTAGTTTTTCTCCCTAGAGAGCCAATTGATAAGCATTTAGCTGCACACTTCAGAAGTAATTTCATCTCTCCACCTTCCAAACTGTAAAATGGGCTTAGGATAAGTGTACTAACTCCCTTATGATGTTATTGTGAGCCAAGTGATTCCCAGTCCTTACAGCAGCTGATATCACCTGGCACTTTAAGGCTAGTAAAACTCTCTATGTGTAACACTTACTGTGGGCTAAGTCAATCAGTCCATCTCCCTCCCCATTCCTACCATGGTCTTACCTCTACCAGCTAAAAATCCATGTAAATTCAATGAGAAATTCAGAAGTGTGCCCATAACTGGGCATCATCTCTGGCATTTTTACTAAGTCTGACAGGAAGTTCATGAAGATTAGTCGAGAAATATGATCAAGTCCCTGGCATGTCAGAGAAACCCTGAACCAGTTTGGGATCAGAGAATTTCAGTGTCTATCAGTTCATTGGTAGGAGCCTGCAGCCAAGTCCTTCAGAAGGAATAACTTGGGGAGGGGGTGCATCCTCTCAGTCTCCTCTTGTCTCTCTCCTCCTCTTAGCAAAGTAGGACCTTGTAGACTTGGAAGGCCCAGAGGCGTTAGACTTTTCATCAGTGTCCCAGCAGTGTCCCAGCAGGCAGCAGTGAGTGTCTAGAGGAGAGGGCAGATTCCACACAAGGAGGACAAGCAGAGGTAAGGCTCTACAAGGAGCCCAGCAGGAAAGCCAAGCCCTAAGTAAGAAGAATATCTTGAGGACTCCAGCAAAGGATTTCATGGAACTGAATGTTAACCCTTTGCCACCTGTGTTCTCTACTCTTGAGCCCACTTTTTCCTGGACCCTGTGCTTACTATAGGTGACTTTGAGGGTTGGAGTTACTTTTGGGCCAACTCTACCATTGCATTAAATACACATTCCTGAACATTAAGCAGGTTAGGTAGGCTAAAGAATCTCAGCTGGTGTTCATGGGGAAAGGTACAAATGGAAGTTCATGAGTCATGACAGTGCCCTAAGTCCTTAGGGTTGCGTGTAGTACATGGAAGGGGAGATACCCACTAGAACCTGCCCTGTCCCAGTATGAGTGGGGGTTGGGCTAACAGCTTCAAGTCTAGGATATTCATGCATAAGTCATTTGACTCTCACAACCTCCCTGGGATGGATTATGATCTCTATTTTAAAGCTAAGGAAACTGAGGCTCAAAAAAGTCCAGTGACATACTCTTGGTTCCCAAGCTAGTTAGTGTCAGACATGGAATTAGAACACAGGTTTCCTCAGACCTCACATACACATCCAAGTGGGGCAGCTAAGTGGCATCATGGAGTGTTGTTTCCCCAAGATGTGATCAAATTAATAGCTTCTGAGGAAGCTGGCTGAAGGCCTCCAAAAGCCAGAATGAAACAAAGTGAACAGAAGAACTAGGAGAATGAGTTATTTAGTGAAAACAATATTCTAGAGGAAAAAAAAAACATTTCAAAAGGCTTCACAAGTCTGATTAATGATGTGATTAACCATCAGGCCAAAAGAGAGAAGATGAAACATTTCTTGTCCTATAAAAGTGGTGTTTAAATTATGATGTAGAGAGAGACATACATTTTCAGATGTGGCCACTGGAGTAATTATTCTGTAAATAATTTTCTTTAAAAGGAGAATTTAATTTTTATTTGATGAATTCAATTGGGGGTGGGTGGAAAGTGAGAGACAGATTATAAATGGTTAAAACAAAAATGAATATTTTTTATAAATAGCATTCATCTCTATGGTCTACTGTTTTAAAACCTCATTGAAACCTGTGAATTCATCTTAGAGACCAAAGAGAACCCTTTAGAAATGTGTCAGCACCATTGTATTCTAGTCAGAAAGTGTTGTTGATTTCCTTATGGCTCTGAGAGACATTTCATCTACCTCTCTCCATTTTCTTTACCAAAACAGAATAAAAATATTCACCCTTATTCCTCCAGAAGAGTGAAATATGTCTCATTTCAACAGATTTACACATTGAAAATATTATAATTTCAATGGGTAATGCAAATTACAATTCAAACTTTGTAAAACTTTGGTTAATTGGGTGGATGACTTGTTGCTTTTACAAAAAAGATTTTAATCCAGAGGAC
The DNA here is from genome assembly GCF_019393635.1 of Dromiciops gliroides. Taxonomy (NCBI): domain Eukaryota; kingdom Metazoa; phylum Chordata; class Mammalia; order Microbiotheria; family Microbiotheriidae; genus Dromiciops; species Dromiciops gliroides. The sequence continues at coordinate 17,133,078 of NC_057867.1, read as the reverse complement.
TGATGTTTCCAGAAATGATATCCAGACTTTGGTAGACAAACATTGGAACTGGGTTTGTTACACAGCAGGGAAAAGTGTTAACAGGATCATTTTCTTAATTTTCCTTCTTAAAATAATGAACAAAAAGTAATGTTTTACAGTGTAGGAGCCATTCAAAGTAACTGTCCTGGGTATGCAACATTATACTTTCTGTCACTCAGGTGCCTTATACCAAAAAGACCACCAGGGCCATGTGACCCAAAAAGTCTTTACATAGCACTATTTTGCCCATTGTTGGCTGGAGAAATATGTGGGGGGGGTGGGAAAGGGGTTTGGGATAGGGGTTTGGGGTCCTTAGGAATTCCTCTTTAAAGAATTGTACCCTTTTGCACACAAATCCAATTAGAATAAAATGATAGTTTATTTAGGGACTAGGGAAGGGAAACCAAGAGAGAAATCCTTGGACTTCTTCTCATGGGGAGAAGGCATAGCACAGAGTGTAGCTCTGAGATACCAATCTCCTTGAACAAGATACTTCAGGCAGATACTTTTACAGAGGACTGATGGGGGTGATCATCTGACTGTGGAAAATTCCCTTATTGGGGGAGGACCATCCCCCACTGGTGGTGGCTGGGGGAGTTGGGTGAGGGGTGGCTGCAGATCTCTCAAGCCATCTCTCTCCTCCTCATGCCACAAAGGCAGCAGCCACACCTAATCTTATCTCCCCAGGGGTGGGGGAGACTGGAATGAAGGGTGGTGGTCCTGGAGCTAGTTCAGTCCTGATCTGGTGCTGTTTTTTTTATCATGGCTTTTAGGTAGTCCAATAATTTTCAAATTATCTCTCCTGGATCTATTTTCCAGGTCAGTTGTTTTTCCAAGGAGATATTTCACATTGCCTTCTATTTTTTTCATTCTTTTGGTTTTGCTTTCTTGTATCTTTATTTCTTATAAAGTCATTAGCTTCCATTTGCTCAATCCTAATTTTTTAGGAATTATTTTCTTCAGAGAGCTTTTATACCTCCTTTTCCATTTGGCCAATTCAGCTTTGCAAGCTGTTGACCTTTTTTATGATTTTCTTGCATCACACTCATTTTTCTTTCCATTTTTTCCTCTGCCTCTCTTACTTTATTTTCAAAGTCCTTTTTGAGCTGTTCTATGGCCTGAGACCAATTTATATTTTTCTTGGAAGCTTTGGATGTAGGAGCTGTGACTTTGTTATCTTCTTCTGAGGGTGAATTTTGAACTTCCTTGTCACCATGGAAATTTTCTAGGGTCTGCATTTTTTTTCTGTTTGCTCATTTTCCCATTTTATTTCTTGACATAACTTTTTGTTAAAGTGTGGCACTGCTTCCAGGGAGGAGGGTACTGTCCCAAGCTTTAGGGGGCTTGAGAAGCTGTTCCCCCAAGATACCTCTAGGAATCTGTAAGTCCCCAGCTCCTCCAATGTGGCATGACTGAAGGAGAGGTATGGTCATCACACTCTCCAACCTGCATGAAACCACAGGCCTGCTTTTTCTTTAGTATTTTGAATCAACTAAATACTGGGGATATGGCCTCTGGTATGGGGGACCTGGGACTGAGGTTGCTGCTTGGGTTAGGGGAAATGGTGCCTGGGGCCACAATGGAGACTTAGGAGCAGGCTGTGTCTCTTGGGGAGCCTGGATCTGCCACTGGGGCTGTGGAGGAGTCTGTTGGTGCACAAGTGGCAGAAGAGGTGGCAGAAATTGGGTCAGTTGGAGAGGTTGAGGTTGTTGATGTGGCTACTGGGGCATCTGGAGCTGTGCTTGGGGTGGCCACAGATGCTGTTGGAGCTTTGTCTGGGGTTTCTGGGCTTTCCTATAGGGCCATTTTTGGCTCATTCAATCCCTGGGACTTGGAAGGCACGTTGCCCCAGTAGGTGCATTGGGTTTAGCCACAACACCCATCAGGGCTGCAGTGTTCTTGCTCCACCTTGGTTAAACATACCTCAGACCTGACTTTTTTGTCATTATCACCTGGACACAGAGGTCCTTGTGCATCTTGGGCCCAGGGAAGGTCAGCTCAGGCTCACCTCCTTGAACAGGGGCATGGTGGCCAGCTTATATAAGTGCTTGGCACAGATAAGAGAGCAGCACCTGGGGCACATCCTTCCCAAGATCTGCTGCCTCCCTGGCTCTCCCCAGAAGTGTGGTCTGGTTTGGCAAGGCTCCTGGTAGAAACACCACTCTTAGGCAATAAGGAAACAAAGGATCCCTCCTAACAGCATAGGGCCTGCAACCAACAAATTAAAATTGCTTTCCAGAATGGCTGGACAAATTCACAGCTTCACCCAAAATTCAATAGTGTTCACATTTTCCCACAGCCCCTCCAGCATTTGTTATTTTTTCCCTTATGTCATCATTTCCAGTCTGATATGTGTGAGGTGGGACCTCATGGTTGCTTTCATCTTTTCATATTTGGTTGTTGATAGCTTAGGTGTTTTCCTTTCAAAACCGCCTGCTTATCCATTTCCCAACTTATCTGTTGGGAAATAGCTTTTGATCATACAAATTGGAATCAGTTCTTGATTTATATAGGATAAGAGACCTTTATCAGATAAACTTCTGGAAAAGTTATTTTTTTATGGTTAACTTTTTTCTTCTAATTTCACCTCTATGAGGTAAAATGTGCCAATTTAAAATAATTAGATAATCATGATCATGCATTTTAAGCTATGTGATCCTATTTATTGTTTGGTTTCTCATGAATTCTTCCCCTCTCCCTAGACCTGAAAAGTAATTTGTTCTTAATGCCTGTTTTTTTGGTTATGATGTGACCTTTTATATCAGGGTCATTTATCCATTTGGAGCTTATATTGGTATATCATGTGAGGTCTGCATATAAGTCTAATTTCTGACAAATTGTTGTCTAGTTTTCTTTTTAAGGATTTTATTTCCTCTTCAGTTAACCTGGGCAATTTGTATTTTTTAAATATTCATCCATTTCATTTAGATTGTTAAATTTATTGGCATAAAGTTGGGCAAAATAGCTCCTAATTATTGGTTTAATTTCCACTTCATGGGTGGTGAAATCACCCCTTTCATTTTTGATACTGGTAATTTGGTTTTCTTCTTTCTTTTTTTAATCAAATTAACCAAAGGTGTATCTATTTCATTGTTTTTTCATAAAACCAGCTCTTAGTGTTATTGATTAAGTCTATAGTTTTCTTGCTTTCAATTTTATTAATTTCTCCTTTGATTTTCAGGATTTCTAATTGAGTATTTAGTTGGGGATTTTTAATTTGTTCTTTTTCTAGCTTTTTTAGTTGCATGCCCAATACATTGATCTCCTCTTTCTCTTTTTTTTTTTCATGTTAGCATTGAGAGATAAAAAATTCCCCCTAAGCACTGCTTTGGCTGCATCCCATAGGTTTTGGTATATTGTGTCACTATTGTCATTCTCTTGGATGAAGTTATTAATTGTTTCTATGATTTGTTGTTTGACCCACTCATTCTTTAGAATGAAATTATTTGGTTTCCAATTGATTTTCAGTCTACCTTTCCATGGCTCTTTATTACATGTAATTTTTATTGCATCATGATCTGAGAAGGATGCATTTACTATTTTTACCTTCCTACATTTGATTATGAGGTTTTTGTGCCCTAATACATGGTCATTTTTTGAGTATATGCCATGTACTGCTGAGAAAAAGGTATATTCCTTTCTATCCCCATTCAGTTTTCTCCAGATATCTATCATATCTAACTTTTCTAACTTTCTATTCACCTCTTTAACTTCTTTCTTATTTATTTTGTGGTTAGATTTATATAATTCTGAGAGGGGAAGTTTAAGCTCCCCCACTAGTATAGTTTTGCTGTCTATTTTCTCTTGTAACTCATTTAACTTCTCCCCTAAGAATTTGGATGCTATACCACTTGGTGCATACATGTTTAGTATTGATATTGCTTCATTATCTATCATACCTTTTAGCAAGATGTAGTTTCCTTCCTTATCTCTTTTAATTAGATCTCTTTTTGCTTTTGCTTTTTCTGACATAAGAATTGCTACCTCTGCTTTTCTAATTTCAGCTGAAGCATAATATATTCTGCTCCAACCTTTTACCTTTACTCTCTGCTTCAAATGTGTTTCTTGTAAACAACATATTGTAGGATTCTGATTTTTAATCCACTCTCCTATTCCCTTCCATTTTAAGGGAGAGTCCATCCCATTCACATTCACAGTTAAGATTAATAACTGTTTATTTCCCTCAATCCTCTTTTCCCCTTTGTACTTTTTTCCCCCTTCTTTCACTCTATTCCTCTTGACCAGTTCTTTTTTTGCTTTTGACCACTGCCTCCCTCAATCTGCCCTCCCTTTTCTCAGCTGCCCTTCTTTTTCTTGCCCTTTTCCCCCCAACTTCTGCCTTCCCTTCTATCATTACCACCCTTTTCCCCTTCCCCTTTTGTTTCCTTAAAGAGTAAGATAAGTTCCTTTATACAAATGGGAGTGCATTTTATTCTCTCCCTGAACCAAATCTGATGAGAGTAATGTTTAAACAATGCTCACCCCTCCCTTCTTTCCCTCTATTATAATGGGTTCTTTTTGTGCCTCTTCATAGGATGTAATTCACCCCATTCCACCTCCCCCTTCCTCTCCTCCCCTAGTCTTCTTTTATTCTGCCCCTTAAGTTTCTTTATATTATCACATCAAAGTCAATTTAATAACAATACCTTAACAGAGATACAGATCCCAAGAGTTAAAAGTATTATCCTTCCTCATAACATCATTGAACAACCTCCCCCCGACCTTGTTTACTTCTTTATATTTCTCTTTAGCCTTGTATTTGGAGATCACATTTTCTGTTCAGTTCTGGTCTTTTTCTCAGGAAGCTTTAGAAGTCCCCTATTTCATTGAATGTCCATCTTTTCCTCTGAAAGAGAATGTTCAGTTTTGCTGGGTAGTTGATTATGGGTTGTAATCCAAGCTCCTTTGCCTTCCTGAATATCACACTCCAAGCCCTGTGATCCTTTAATGTTGAAGCTGACAGGTTGTGTGCAAGCCTGACTATGGCTCCATGATATTTAAATGGTTTCTTTCTGGCTGTTTGGAGTATTTTCTCCTTCACCTGATAATTATGGAGTTTGACTACAACATTCCTTGGAGTTTTCCTTTTGGGGTCTCTTTCAGGAGGTGATTGGTAGATTCTTTCAACGATGATTTTATCTTCTGATTCTACAATTTCAGGGCAGTTCTTTTTTGTAATTTCTTGCAATATGGTGTCTAGATTCTTTTCTTGATCATGGCTTTCAGGTAGTCCAATAATTCTCAGATTATCTCTCCTGGATCTATTTTCCAGGTCAGTTGTTTTTCCAATGAGGTATTAAACAATTTCTTCTATTTTTTCGCTTTTGATTCTGCTTGACAGCTTCCATGTGCCCAATTTTAATTTTTAAGGCATTATTTTCCTCAGTAAGCTTTTGCATGTATTTTTCCATTTGGCCATTTTTTTCCTCCCATTTGGCCAATTGTGTTTTTTTAAAAGAATTGTTTTCCTCAGTCAATTTTTGTGCTTCTTTTTGCAGTATAAATCTCATTTCTCTCATTTCTTTTTCCATTTTTTTTCTTCTACCTCTCTCATTTGGTTTTTAAAAGCCTTTTTGAGCTCTTCAAAGAAGGCTTTTTGGTCTTGAGACAAGATCCTCTTTCCACTGAGTCTTCATTTGTAGGCATTTTGACAAACTCATCTGAGTTTGAGTTTTAGTCTTCCCTCACCATAGAAGCTGCCAATGGTAAAGGTCATTTTTTTGTTTCTTGCTCATGTTGTAGCCTATTTTTAAACTTATAAAGTTGAAGCCTGCTCCTGGGGCAGAGGGTTCACTGTTGCAAGCTTCTTTCTGTTCTCAGCTGCCCCACTCTCAGCTGTGTTGAGTTGCAGCAGTGTTGAGCTCCCCACTGAACCAACCTATGCTGAGATGAGCTGCCAGCTGAGCTGAGCAGTGCTGAGCCACCTTCCCCCTTTATCCAGGTGAGACAGAACTTTCCTGAAGTCTTCTAAATTATCTCAAGTAAGAGGACCGTGTCTCTCTTTTTGTATGTTCTGTAGTTCCAGAATCTGTTTAGAGACCTGATTTAATGTGTTGGGTTTTTTTGAGGGAAATATGGGAAAGCTCAGGGAAGTTCCTAGCTGCTCTCTTGATTGGTACAACACTGAAGAAGTAAATTAATTCAGGTAGTATTGTAATTTTTGTTATATCATCTGAGCCTATGTATAAGCAATTACTGTTTTTCCCATTATGTAGCAATCTTTCTTTCTGCCAAGAGTGTTTGATAGTTGGATTCATATAGTTATTGGTTGCATCTTGGAAGTTACATTCATAAATATTTTATACCTTTTGTAAGAATTTTGAATACATTTTCTATTTCTAGTTTTCTTGCTGGATTTTGTTGGAACATGCTGATAATTTATGTGGATTTATTTTATATTCTATGAATCTGCTGGTTTTATTATTTTCATTAATTTTTGGTTAACCTCTTATGATTTTCTATATAAATCATCATGTCATCTCCCAAAAGTAATACTTTTCTTTCCTCTTTGCCTATGCTAACTCCATTTTCTCTTTTTTTCTTATTTCATCTTATTACATCTAACCTTTTTAGAACTCTGTTAAATATTCATGGTAAAAATGGTCATCCTTGCTTTGCTTATGATTTATTGGGAATGCCTCTAACTTTTTTCCAGTACAATGGAATTTTTGCTATTGAATTAAAATAGATATTATTTTCTCTATTAAAAAAAGAGTCAGTGTTTTACTGTGCTTTCCAGAAGATGTAATAGAAATGAGTGTGGTAATTTTTCAAAAGCCTTATAATTTTCTAATGATATAATCATATCTCTCTTGTTTAAATATTATTAATATAACTTATTATATTCATAAACCTCCTTATGTCGGACCAACACTGCATTCCTAGTATAAAGCCAACCTGGTCAAAAAGTATAATCTTTTAAATATGTTGTTATATCCTACTTGCTAATATTTTATTATAAAATTTCACATCAATGTTCATAAGACCGATTGAGGTGTACTTTTCTTTTTCTGTCTTGTTTTTCCCTGGTTTAGGTAGGAAGACCATATTTGCATCACAGGAAAAAAATGGAAGAATGACTTATTTTATTATTATCGTAAACTGTTTATATGATATTGAAATACCTGGAATATTCTTATTTTGTCTCTTATCTTCCTTGGCTTTCTTCTATGTAAGAGATCAAATCCTTCTTTAGGTTCCTCCAACCACCATCTAATTAAAACTTCTCCCTTAAGTTTATTTTCTTTCTATTCTCTGAGTATCATTTATATACCTCTTTGTTTACATGCTATCTCCTCAATTAGATTTTAACTCTTTGAACACAGTGACTGTGTATATTTACCTATCTTTGAAAGAGAGTAAGAATTATATTAAAGGGTGGTAGTAAAGATAATTGAAGCAATTACCCTATTCAAATTTATTTTGTTCCTCAAATGTGAATTTTGGAAGGGAGGCCATCATGAAAATGTAACCCTGGGTTTCCAGATTCCCTTTCCTTAAAGTATTGCTATGGAAGACTCAAGCAGATCTTAACCCAGAATAAACAGGTTTGGTGACATCTGCTTGAACTTGCCTTTGGAGATGTCTGGGCACTGAAATCCAGAAGAGAGGCATTGGTCTTACATTTTGGTACCAGATATGAGGAACTGCCACTGGCAGGGTTGAGCCAAATCTCATTTCTACATGTTGGCTCTGCTGTTCTGACATTTTGGTGGGATGCAGGGGTAGCCCCATGGAACTCAGAAATGATGGGACATTCGCTATTGTAATGCTACCTTGTTTCATGCACTCTCTTATAGGAGGAAGAAATAGGAGAGACAGAGTTCTGAAGCACCCAGATACAAAGAACTATGTATTCACATGGGCCATTTTCCTTCCAGTTAGGATCTTTTCCTTCTCCCCTGAATTGTCAAATATATTTTATTCCCAAGCATAAACAAAAGAAAAATCGGTTGCCCACCCAATACTTGTCTGGTACAAGTAATTTATACTTGGTGTGCATCAAGATTTTTGGAGCAAACATTACTAAGAAGAGTCTACAAAATAAACTCAGAAAAATCAACAGCCTTTTTATTTAATAATTTTAAATCTCAATAAATAATTAAAATTAGATAAACATCAAGAATATCAAAGGAAATAATGAAAAAATCAGGGATGAAGGAGGAATCAGAAACAGGGGAATTCTATAATAACCCAATGTTTAATAAATACCAACATATAAATTTCTTTGGAAAAACAAAAACCTCTTTGATAAAAACTTCTGGGAAAACTAGAAAGGAGTATGAGAGAAACTAAGTTTAGACCAAAAATTTCTACCATCTTTAACAAGAAGTCTTACAAAGATATGTGACTATAAGAGTGAAGATCACACAATAAAAAATTACAAGGATGGGGCAGCTAGGTGGTACAGTGGATAAAGCACCAGCCCTGGATTCAGGAGGACCTGAGTTCAAATCTGACCTCAGACACTTGACACTTACTAGTTGTGTGACCTTGGGCAAGTCACTTAACCCTCATTGCCCCACCAAAAACAAAAACAAAAAAGAAATTACAAGGAAAAATCATATGCCTTTCACAACTATGAGTAGAAGTAATAGTTTTAACCAAAAAAGGGACAGAAGCAATTATAAATGATAAAAATTGATAAATTTTATTACATGAAACTGAAACGCTTCTGTACAAAAAAAAATCAATGTACTTCAGAGAAGAAGGGAAGTAGTCAAATGTGTGTGTGGGGGGGTGAATCACTGGCATGAAATTTCTCAGATAAGTGTTGTTGTTTTTTGAGGATATACAACTAATAACAGATCTAGATATATAGATAACATATGTAAAGCCCAAGGATTTTTATTGATGAGAATTCCCAATATACACCATAATATTTATTGTAACAAAGCCAAGTTGTTCCCCACCAATTTCAGAATGGCTAAAGAAACTATGGGACATACCTGTCCTGAAATATTACTAGGTGGACACAAACAACAAAGTTGATAAATACATAGAAACATAGAAAGATTTACCCTATCAGATGAAACATGAAGGAAACACAGTGGAAAAAAAAAAGAACATTAAAAAATTATTCCAGGAAGCAGCTAGGTGGTACAGTGGATAAAGCACTGGCTCTGGATTCAGGAGGACCTGAGTTAAAATCCAGGCTCAGACACATGACACTTGCTAGCTGTGTGACCCTGGGCAAGTCACTTAACCCCCATTGTCCCGCAAAAAAAAAAAAAAGAAAGAAAAAGAAAAAGAAATTATTCCTATGTTAATGGAAAGAATAACCACCAATCAAATGAATGTTGCAAAATTATATAGTCCTGGCATGGTTACAAAGAAGAGATATAAGAACACACTTTTCCCCTCCTCTTTTGTAGATGTAGCAGGTCCACTATTGTGGCACAATGCATATACTACCACACATTTACAATGAATTAATGAATATTGTGGAATTTTCTTCTTTTTTGACTTTTAAAAATAATGTTATATGGATGTACCCCATGGAGGGGGAAGGAGAAGAGATATTAGGAGAAATTTGGGTCATTAAAAAAAGATAGCCATACAATTCCACTTTAAAAAAAAAAGTTAGACTGCTCAGAGACTAGATTGGTATAGCTTGCTGTAGTTCAGAACTCCTGAACCCAAGTGACCCACCAGCCTCAACCTACCCAGCAGCAAGAATTACAGGGGTGGGGGCAGCTAGGTGGCACAGTGGATAGAGCACCGGCCCTGGAGTCAGGAGGACCTGAGTTCAAATCCAGCCTCAGACACTTAACAATTACTAGCTGTGTGACCCTGGGCAAGTCACTTAACCCCAATTGCCTCACTAAAAAAAAAAAAGAAGAAGAAGAAGAAGAATTACAGGGGTGGTGGACCAACATGCCTGGGCAATTTTTTAAAGTTATTATAAGTGACAGATTGATTAGGTAAATATTATAAAATGATATTTTAAAAAATATATTTTTTGAAGGAGAAGGAAAGAAATAGTTTGCAATAGTTGACAGAGTAATGGACGTGGATGTGAGTCCTGAGAAAAAATGGGTTCAAATTTCATCTTAGACACCTATCAACTTGGGAACTAGGGGTATATCATTGGTCTTTTTTGAGCCTCAGTTTCCTTAGCTTCAAAATAGAGATAATAATCCATCCTAGGGAGGTTGTGAGAGTTAAATGAGTTAGACATGAGTAACCCAGACTTGAAGCTGTTAGCCCAACCCTCATTCACACTGGGGCAGGGCAGGTCCCAGTGGACATCTGCTTATATCTCCCCTTCAGTGTAATAGACACAACTGTAAGTGTTTGGGGTACTGTCATCACTCATGAGCTTCCATTAGTGCATTTCTCCAAGCATACCAGTTGACATCATTTAGCCTACCTGACCTGCTTAATATCCTGAAATGTGTATTTAATGTGGTGGTAGAACTGACATAAAGCTAACTCAAGCCCCAGAGTCACCCTTCCAGTACACACAGAGTCCAGGAGAAAGTGGGTTCAAGAGTAAGAGAGCACAGGTGCTTGTCCTCCTTGTGTGAAATCTGCCTTCTCCTGATGCACTCACCACTGCCTGCTGGGACACTGCTAGGACACTGCTAGGACAGTGATGAAAAGTTCACAAGGTCCTACTTTACTAAGAGGAGGATGGAGAGTTGAGGAGACTGAGAGGATGCACCTCCTACCCCCTCCCCAAGTGATTCCTTCTGAAGGACTTGGTTGCAGGCTTCTACCTATGAACTGCTAGAAATGAAATGCCCTGATCCCAAACTGGCCCTGGGTTTCTCAGACCTGCCAGGGACTTGGCTACATAGCTTAACCAATCTGTATGGACTTCCTGTCACACTTAGTAAAAATTCCAGAGATGATGCCCAGGTCTAGTTCACATCTAGTTCACACTTCTGGATTTCTCCTTCAATTTACATGGATTTTTAGCTGGTAGAGGTAAGACCATGGTAGGAATGGGCTGTAGAGGGGAGGGACATGGATTGATTGACTTAGCCCACAGCCAGTGTTACACATAGAGAAAGCTTTACTAGCCTTAAAATGCCAGGTGATATCAACTGCTTTCCCAGAATTATAAGGATTGGGAACCATGTGGCTCAAAATAACCTCAGAATGGAGGCTATCTTTAGCCCCTTTTACAATTCAGAAGGTGGAGAGAAGTGACTTCTGGGAAACACATTCTCTGGGTGGGGAACCTATCAAGCATGCTTAAGTTTAATCTTCTTTATTAACATTTCTACACCACTTTCTTAAGTCTAGATAATTAATAAAACAATAAATGTAGGTCAGAATTTTAGCATTTTCTCTAAGTACTAAGTTGGCATTAAGTATGTAAGGATCTCAGGGAAAAGGTCCTCAACCTTGTCTGGTGTCTTCTCAGGTAGTTGGCCAAGGTTATGACCTAGATATTTTCCTGGAGAGGAAGGGAAGCATGGCTTGTTGTTGTTGTTTGTCCTTTGTTTTTTTTTGTTTGTTTGTTTTTGTTTGTTTGTTTTTTAGTGAGGCAATTGGGGTTAAGTGACTTGCCCAGGGTCACACAGCTAGTAAGTGTTAAGTGTCTGAGGCCAGATTTGAACTCAGGTCCTCCTGACTCCAGGGCCGGTGCTCTATCCACTGTGCCACCTAGCTGCCCCTGTCCTTTGTTTTTGAAGAGGACCATGACATTAGGGAGGTGATGTCATGACTTGCAGTGAATTGGACTTAAGTGAGGAAGGGTAGCTAAATACAATGAGCTAGGTGAATTTGTGCTTGCTCACCTGTTTGCTGGGTAGGGAGGTGGAGTCTAACACAGTTAGAATGAAATACCCAAAGTTATTTTCTCTGGAGGTTAGGGCAGTGAGTGCTGAGATGAGTGAAGTGAAGCACTTATTAGTTGTGTGACTTAACATACCCCCACGGTCATCCCCATAACAACTCTCTTTCCAGGCAGGTTATTTCATTTCTCTGGTTTCTTTTCCTCCATCTCAACAATAGGCATCATAGGACTTGAACTTTCCATTGTGAAGTTATGGTGAGAACTCTTACAGGGGTCTTGTGAAGATCAAAACGGGAATGTGAAAGGTTCTTTGTGATACTTAAAGCACATGTGTTCTTTTACATACTGTTCTGCAGTTAACCTCTCTCTCTCTCCCTCTCTCTCTCTCTCTCTCCCTCTCTCTCTCTCTCTCTCTCTCTCTCTCTCTGTATATATATATATATATATATATATATATATATATGTACACACAGACATATATACATGTATATGTAGGTATGTATGTATGAAATTTAGGATATGTTTGCTATCTCCCATTAGATTGCAGTACCTAGAGATTTAGGTCTGTGCCCACTTAAGTGCTTAGAGCAAAGGGGAAAATAACCTGCCCCACCATGAGTAATTGTTAAAATGCCAGCCTAATAAGGAGCTATTATCAGAGCAGTACCTCGGGATAAGATTTCCTTGGTAACAGACAGTTACTATGACAACCAGAGGTAGGGCCCCACTAATACAGCTTTCAACAACACAATTCTTCTTCAGCAGAGCCTCATAGCTAAAGGGTGGGGCTGCATCATAAAGCCCATATGGAAATCCTATATTCTGTCAAATATTTTGCCAGCATCCCCCTGTCCCCCATTCCCACAGGACAAAGACAAAATAATTAGGATGTGGTAAAACTTATAAAAATTTACACAAGAGGAGCACATTAATCCTTAAAGCACTCCTTTAACATCCCTCTCCCATGAACATCCACATTCTCAGGAGGGAGGGATATATCATCTAACCTCTGGGTTCCTGATTGAGGCCTAGGTTGACTTCCTCCCTGCTGTAGAGACTTTGTCACATCTCCCTTCAATTAGCAGTAGACAGAGCTTCTGCATGGTCACTTCAGAAGAAAGAAGGTGGGAGGTGGGCACTGAAAACATGCTACTCTGTGTGGGGCCAGTCCTGGTTTAGAGAGTCCCAGGACTGAAGAGACTGTTCAAGTTATACTCCAGACCTTCCCCACTCTGAGCCGTCAATGACCATAACATATGGTAGATGTTAATTCTACCAAGTCACAGAAGGAAAATGGTGATAAAGTAGGACCTTGGTAGGAGGCCATGCTTGTTGCCTCCCCACCACAGTGCTTAGAACAATGTCTGGTATATATGTCATGGGGAAAATGGGGTAGGGGGTTTGGGAAGGGGATAGGGGTTTGGGGTCCTTAGGAATTCCTCTTTAAAGAATTATACCCTCTTGCACACCAAAGCAATTAGAATAAGATGGTAGTTTATTTAGAGGAAGGGGAAGGGAAGGGAAACCATGAAAGAAATCCTTGGACTTCTAATGGGGAGAAAGTTATAGAGCTTGGCTCTGAGATACCAATCTCTTCGAGCAGGAGATTGGCAGGTACTTTTATAGAGGACTGATGGGGGTGACCATCTGACTGTGGAAAGTTCCTTTAGTGAGGGAGAACCATCCCCCACTGGTGGTGGCTGGAGGAATTGGGTGAAGGGTGGCTGCAGACCTCAAGCCATCTCAACACCTAAACTTATCTTGCCAGGGTTGAGGGAGACTAGAATGAAGGGTGGAGGTCCTGAAGTCTGATCTGGTTCCACTTATCTCTTTAGGTGTGTCTGTCCTTTGGATTAGTTTCTCAAGGAGAAGGTTCTTTGATGTGTCCCAGAGAACTTCTGGGGTGCCCTGGGCCCATAACATATAGTAGGTGTTAACAAGTGGTTATTGATTGGTTGATTGAGGTTCAAAATAAAAAAAGCTGATCAATGAATTGGGCATGCAACTAAAAAAACACTAGAAAAAGAACAAATTAAAATTCCCCAATTAAACCACAAATAGGAAATCCTGAAAAAGCAAAGGAGAGATTACTAAAATTAAAAATAAGAAAATCATTTAACTAATAAATAAATCTAGAAGCTGGTTTTATGGGAAAAAACAATAAAATTGATAAAACATTAGTTAATTTGATTTTTTAAAAGAAAGAAGAAAACCAAATTACCAGTATCAAAAATGAAAAAGGTGAATTCATCACCATTAAAGAGGAAATTAAAGTGATAATTAGAACTATTTTCCCCAATTTTGTACCAATAAATTACACAATCTAAATGAAATAGATGAATATTTACAAAAAAATTTATAAATTGCCCAGATTAACAAAAGAGAAAATAGAATACTGAAATAACCCCATTCTAGAAAAAGAAATTGAACAAGCCATCATCAAACTCCCTATTAAAAAAATTCCAAGGGCCTAATGGATTTACAAGTGAATCCTACCAAACTATTAAGGAACAATTTATTTTTATTTATTTTTTATTATTTTCCAGTTATATATTACATATAAGGATAGTTTTCAACATTTGTTTTCATAGAATTTTTAGTTGCAAATGTTTTTTCTCCCCCCCTCCTCCTCAAGATGGAAAGCAGTCTGATATAGGTTGTATATGTATAATCACATTAAACATATTTCTACATTAGTCATCTTGTGAAAGAAGAATCAGAGCACAAAGGAAAAACCTCAAACAAGAAGGAAAAAAAAAACAGTCCAAAAGTAGAAACAGTATGATTCAATCTGAATTCATAATTCACAGTTCTTTTTTTCTGGATGTTGAGAACATTTTCTATCATGAGTTCTTTTAAACTGTTTTGGATCATTGAACTGCTGAGAAGAGTTAAGTCTATCCCCATTGTTCATCACACAATGTTGCTGTTACTGTGTACAATGTTCTTCTGCTTCTGCTCCTCTCAGTCAGCATCAGAAGAACAATTCATTTAAATACTATATAAATTATTTGGGAAAACAGACAAAGGATTCCTACCAAATTCCTTTTATGACACAAATATAGTGCTTATGCCTAAACAAAGAAGAAATGAAAAACTGAAAAAAAAGAATACTATAAACTAAATTCCCTAAATGAATATTGAGGCAAAATTTTCAAATAAAATGTTAGCAAGGAGATTATAGCAACATATCACTAGGATCATATACTATGACCAGGCTGGATTTATACCAGGAATGCTGGGCTGGTTCAATATTAGGAAAATTATCAGAATAATTGACTATGTCAATAACAAAAGCAACAGAAATCATATAATTATCTCAATATATACAGAAACAAAAGCTTTTTGACAAAGTACAGCACCCATTCTTATAAAAAAAAACACTAGAGGGCATAAGAATAAATGGAACTTTCCTTAAAATGATAAATAGTATCTATCTAACACCATCAGTAAGCATTATCTGCAATGGGGATAAGCCAGAAGTCTTCCTAATAATATCAGGAGTGAAGCAAGGATGCCCATTATCACCTCTATTATTCAACAATGTACTAAAAAGTTAGCTATAGCAATGAGAGAAGAAAAATAAATTAAAGGAATTAAAATAGTGAGGAAAGAAGACTGTCCAATTTTGCAGATAATATGATGGTATACTTAGAGAATCCTAGAGAAACAAGAAAAACTATTTGAAATAATTAGCCACTTTTAAGCAAAGTTGGAGGATATAAAATAAACCCACATAAATCATCAGCATTTCTACATATTACCAACAAAATCCAGCAGCAAAATATAGAAAGAGAAATTCCTTTAAAATGGCTAGAGACATGAGGCAGCTAGGTGGCACAGTGGATAGAGCACCGGCCCTGAAGTCAGGAGGACCTGAGTTCAAATTCGGCCTCAGACACTTAACACTTACTAGCTGTGTGACCCTAAGCAAGTCACTTAACCCCAATTGCCTCACCAAAAAAAAAAAAATGGCTAGACACAATATAAAATATGTGGGAGTCCCAGACAAACCCAGGAACTATATGAATACAATTACAAAGCATTTTTCACATAAAGTCAGTTCTTAACTGGAGAAATATTAATTGCTCAAGAGTAGGCTGAGGTAATCTAATAAAAATGATAACTCAACCTAAATTAATCAATTTATTCAGTGCCTTACTAATCAAACTACCAAAAATGTATTTTATAAACCTAGAAAACATAATAACAAAATTCATCCAGAAGAACAAAAGGTCAAGAATATCAAGGGAATTAATGAAAAAAATGCAAAGGAAGGTGTCCTAGCAGATCTAAAACTACATTATAAAGTGCCAATCATCAAAATTATCTGATACTGGCTAAGAAATAGAGTGGTGAGTCAGTGCACTGATTGTGCATTAGGTGCACAAGATAGTAGCAAATCTAGTTTTTTATAAAACCAAAGAGCCAAGCTTCTGGGATGCAATTACAAAACATTTTTCACATAAATAAAGTCAGTTCTGAACTGGAGAAATATTAATTGCTCAAGAGTAGGCTGAGGTAATCTAATAAAAATGAAAACTCAACCTAAATTAATCAATTTATTCAGTGCCTTACTAATCAAACTACCAAAAATGTATTTTATAGAGCTAGAAAAAATAATAACAAAATTCATCCAGAAGAACAAAAAACTTACTCGGAAATCTGGAAACCAATATGGCAGAAACTAAGTATAGACCAACATCTTACATTTTATACTAAGATAAGGTCAAAATGGGTACATGATTTAGACATAAACAGTGATATAAGCAAATTAGTAGAGCAAACAATAGTATAACTGCCAGATCTATGGAAAAGGGAAGAATTTATGACCAAACAAAAGAAAGAGAACATTATGAGATATAAAATGGATCATTTTGATCATATTAAATTTTAAAATTTTGGCACAAACTAAACCAGTGCAACCTAGATTAGAAGGAAAGCAGAAAGATGGGAAACAATATTTACAGCAATTGTGTCTGATAAAGGCCTCATTTCTCAAATACAGAGAGAACTTAGTCAAATTTATAAAAATATTAAAAAAAACTGATGGAGTTTGAATGCATATTGAAGCATACTATTTTAACTATTTTTTGTGTTTTTTCTTTTTTTACAACATTAATAATATGGAATATGTTTTACACAATTGCACATTTATAACCTATATCAAATTATTTACAGTCTTAGGGAGGGTGTGGGGAGAGGGAAGAAGAAAATTTGGAACTCAAAATCTTATAAAAAAACTGACTGTGAAAATGGTCTTTACATGTAACTGGGAAAAATAAAACTATTAAAAACAATATTTATCTAATATCAAGATAGACACAGAATCAATCTATATAATTATATATTTTTCTTATTGTTGTTAGTAATGTGGCTTTTGGTATTTGTAATTTTTCTTAATATTGAACTAGACCGGCATTGCTAGTATAAACACAATCTGGCCACAGTAACATCTTTGTCGCTTCTTTGCCAATATTTTATTTAATATTTATGTATTGATCTTCATCAGAGAGAATGGTCTAGCATATTCTTTCTTTGACTTTTCTTGCCCTGGTTTTTGGTATTGAAACTCACATTTTTCTCACAAGACTTTCCCTCTTTTAAGAGACAATTTATGTAAAACCGAAGTTAGTTTTTCTTTCAAGATTTGCTAGAATTCACTAGAAAATCCATTTGCGCCTTGGGTTCCTCCCCCCCCCCCCCCTCCCCGCCAACCTTTTCGATTTCTTTTTTGTTCTGTTGATCTGGGTACTTTATGGTTTTGTTTTTGTTTTTTTAATATTCATCCATTTATCATTATTGTTGCCATAGAATTGGGCGAAAGAGTTTCTACTGATACTTTTCTTTATTTCATCTGCCTCGGTTTCTCGGCACTCCAATTCATCCTCCATTCAAAGTGATTATCCAAAATGTAAGTCTGACTACGTCATCCCTGCCTGCCTCACTCCCCCACACCAGCCCCTAGTCACGACGTGCGTTCCATTGGCTGGATCAAGCCCCTCCTCCCAGTGTGACGTCACAACACCCGCCTTTATGCGGTTTTCACCTGGGCTGGGGCGTTGTGCATTCCATGAAAAGGGGTTGCCTGCTGCTCTCCCTATATCCGCCTCCTACCCCCAGGATATCTTCATTCATTCCCGAATTGGAGTCCCCTGTGTGGGGGAGGTAAGTAGCCCCCGAGGGGCTTCCCTTTTACTTACTCCCTACCCTCCCCTAAAGCCCTAGGGGTGTTGGTGTGTCCCCCCCCCCTCCTCCCCCCCAGGGCCTTTTGGAGTTCCCCATGGATGCAGGCGCAGCTGGATGTGCCCAGGGCTCTGTCTGTTTGTCTGAAGGGATGGAGGTCCCCGGGAAAGCATCCAGTGATACCCCTCTCCCCACCGCTGCGCCACCATTCCCCCCCCCCCTCCCCGCCCCTCTGTGGAGCGAGCACGGGAAAGTGGAACTGTGGGTGGTGGTCGGGAAATAAGAGCCAGTCTACAAAATACCTCTTATTTTTGTTCCTTTTCATTTTCCACCATTCATTCATTCATTTATCCATTCATAATTATTCTGGGCTCAACAAACGCCCAATAAAATAAACATTTCCATGTACTACATTATATCACAGAAAAGGGAGTTGTCTATGCACCTGTTGATCTTTGTCATCTATAGCTTAGTTTTTTGTTTGTTTTTAAATATATAAATTCAGTCTGTATTTTTCAAAGCTGATAATGTATCTTTCTGGCCTGTTCTTGTCTGTTCAGTTTTTTTTTTCCTTTTTTTTTTTTTTAAAGATGCCTTAGTAACCGTCTTTTTTTCCTTTCCCCATCTCTGTCTTCTCTATCTCCCACACCCCACCTCATGAAACAAAGAAAGAAAGAAAGATAGATAGCCTTTATAATAAATATGCGTAGTCAAGCAAAACAAATCTTCACTTTGTGTCTGAAAATGTGTCTTATTCTGCGTCTATAGTCCCTGTCAAGATGTGGGTCCCATGCTACACCATCAGTCTTCTAGGATCTCAATTGGTCATTGCATTGATCAGTTTTGAAGCCTTTCACAAGGGTAAAAGTCACCTCTTTTAGGGTCACTGAACTGGATGCAGAGCTAATAATAGTTTTGTGAGGTCAAAAGGTATGTACAACTCCCCATCTTAAATACTTTAAAATGCACGAAAAATAGATGACATCTAACCAATTTAATTGGATTTGAAAGAATAATTCTTTTCTTTTAGGTTTTCTTAAAATTAAAATTTTCAAGTATTTATTATCACTTCATCCCAGTGGTACCTACCCACCCCACAACAACAGTGAGAATGACAAAACCCTCATAATAAATATGCATATTCTAGCAAAACCATTCCCTTATTGTCCATAAGCAGGTATCATTCTGGATTTTCAGTCTATCACCTCTCTGTCAGGAGGTGGGTAGCCTGATTCATCTACAATCCTCTGGACAGCATTAATTAGGGTTTTAAAAGCTTTTAAAGTTTTTCCTCTATAATGTTGTCATTGTGTAAGTTGTTCTAGTTCTGCTCATTTCAATCTGCATCAGATCTTAAAATTTCTTTGCAGGTTCCTCTGAAACTGTCCATTTCTTATGGCAAAAAAATATTATCCTGCCATTACATTCATAAACCACAATTTAAATATTTTACCAGAGGGGGATGCCCCCTTAATCTCCAGATTTTGGCTACTTTAAAAAGTGCTCCTAAAATATTTTTGTATGGATGGGTCCTTTTCCTTTTTCTTTGTTCCCTGTGTAGTCTAAGCCCAGTGGTGGTACGGTTGGGCCATGATTTAGAAATTTTGAGGGCACAATTATAAATTGCTTCCCAGTATGTCTGGACCAATTTGCATCTCTACTAGCAATGCTTTCATGTCCCTGCTTTCTGCAGCTTCTGCAACATTTGTCATTTTACTCATTAATAGTGAACCAACATTTATTAAGCATCTGCTATATGCCAGACGCTGTGCTAAGCACTGGGGATACAAATACCAAAGACAGTCCCTGTGTCAAAAAAAAAAAAAAAGTTTACAATCTAATGGAGAAAGATAACATACAAAAGGAAGCTGGGAAAGGGTGTGTGTGTGTGTGTGTGTGTGTGTGAATGAATGAGGTTTCATTGTTCATTTTTGCCAGCCAATCTGATAGGTGATTTAAAGCATTTTATCATATGGTTGTTGATTGCTGGGATTTCTTCTTTTGAAGCCTACCTCTTCATCGTCTTTGACCATTTATCTATTGATGAATTGCTCTTAGTCTGATAAATTTGAATTGATTCCACATATTTAATATGTATCTATATCTATCTGAATGTAGGTATGCACACATACACATGTGTTATATAAAGCCTTTAATAGAGAAATTTGCTGCAGATTTTCCTGTTTTAACCTGTTTCCCTTCTAATTTTAATGGCATTATTTTGTGCAAAAGCTTTTTCAATTTTATACAATCTAAATTGTTCATTTTATTTTCTGTGGTCATCTGTATAGCTTGTTTGCTCACAACCTTTTCCCTTATCTATAGATATGAAAGGTAATTTGTTCTTTGCTTCTCTCATTTTTCCATAACTTATAATGCATGCTCTTGACCACAGTGGATGACACCTCAGACTCTTTAAAAAATGAATGATATTGCCACATGGACAGGGCTGTATTTAATGTGACAAAATGGATATAATTATTTCATAGGGAAAAAAGGAAGGTACTCCCCATTCAGTCCCAGAATTAAAAATCTCAAAATTTCTGTAATGGCAGAGGAGGACAATCACCTCAACCTCAGAATCCCTAAGGGGCTCCACACTGTAATTTCATCCCATGATTCTATATTCACTATAGCATCAGATTTGTACCTAGTGGACAGAGTCTAGCACCCTGGTAGAAATTAGATGAAGTGAATAACTCTGTTTTACCCTGTGCCTCTTTTTTGTTTTAATAATGACGTAATCCCCAAGAATACCCTCAGCCTCTTGGATAGGACAGTTGAAAAGATAGTTGTACCTCCCTCAAAGAGCCAGCCTGCCTAATGGATTATTGGTAACAAGCAGAAATGCTAAATATTTCTCTGGGTTTATTTTGTATTGTGCTTCACTACTGAAGTTGTTCATTGTCTGGTTAGTTTTTAGTTGATTTCTTAAATAAAGAATCATATCATCCACATAAAGTGAGTTTGTTTTTTTTTTCTTTACCAATGGTAATTTATTCAAAATGTTTTATTGTCTTATTTATATGCCTTGAATTTGTAGTGAAATATCAATTAGCAATGGTAATAATGGATACCCTTGTTTCACTCTTGATCTTATTGCAAGGGCTTCTAGCTAATCCCCATTAAAGATATTACTTGCTCTTAGATTTAGATATTCTTATCATTTAAAGGAAATCTCCAATTAGCCTATGCTTTTCAGTTGTTTTTTTTTTAAACAGGAGTTGATATTGTATTTTATCATTTGTTTTGCATCTATTGAAATAATTATGATTTTATCAGTTTTGTTGTTAATATGGTCAATTGTGTATATAGTTTTCTTAAAATTGTCCTATACTTTCTATGTGGATATAAACATTTAGAAATATAAATTTTTCCCTAAGTACTGCTTTGGCTTCATCCCGTAAATTTTGATGTCTAATTATTGTCATTCTCTTGGATGAAATTATTGATTGTTTATATGATTTGTTATTTAACCCACTCATTCTTTAGAATTAGATTATTTGGTATCCAATTAATTTTTTTTTTTGTGAGGCAGTTGGGGTTAAGTGACTTGCCTAGGGTCACACAGCTAGTAAGTGTTAAGTGTCTGAGGTCAGATTTGACTCAGGTCCTCCTGACTCCAGGGCCGATGCTCTATCCACTGTGCCACCTAGCTGCCCTCAATTAATTTTTAATTTATCCTTCTATGGCCCTTTATTAAATGTAATTTTCCTTGCATCATGATCTAAAAAGGATGCATTTAATATTTCTTCCTTTGTGCATCTGCTTGTGAGGTATTTGTGAGGCATGTTCAATTTTTGTGTAGGTGCCATGTACAACTTAGAAAAAAAACAAGGGAAGCTAGGTGGTACAGCAGATAGAGCACCAGCCCTGGAGTCAGGAGGACCTGAATTTTTTTTCTTTTTTTTTTTTCTTGCGGGGCAATGGGGGTTGACTTGCCCAAGGTCACACAGCTAGTAAGTGTCCAGTGTCTGAGGCTGGATTTGAACTCAGCTACTCCTGAATCCAGGGCCAGAGCTTTATCCACTGCGCCACCTAGCTGCCCCCAAGGACCTGAATTCTAATCCCACCTCAGAAATTTACTAACTGTGTGACACTGGGCAAGTCACTTAACCCCCATTGCCTCAAAAAAAGAAAAGAAAAACCATTATATTTCTTACCATCTTCATTCAATTTTTTTCTAGAGGTCTATTATACCTAACTTTTCTAAAATTCTTTTCACCTTCCTTAACTTCTTTCTTGTTTATTTTGTGGTTAAATTTATTTAACTATGAAAGGGGAAAGTTCAGGCCCCCCCACTAGTACTGTCTATTTCTTTTTGTAACTCATTTAACTTCTCCTTTACAAATGTGGATGCTGTACCATTTGTTGTATATATGTTTAGTAGTGATATTACTTCATTGTCTATGGTAACTTTTAGCAAGATATAGTTTCCTTCTTTGTCTCTTTTAATTAGATGTATTTTTGCTTTTGTTTTGTTTGAGATCATGGCTGTAACCCCTGCTTTTGTTTTTTTTTTTACTTCAGCTAAAGTATAATATATTCTATTTCAGTCTTTTACTTTTAATTTTTGAGTCTCCTTCAAATGTGTCTTATAAACAGCATATTGTATGATTCTGATTTTTAATATATTCTGCTATCTGCCTCACTTTTATGGGAGAATTCATCCCATTCATAATTATGATTACTGTGTGCTTCCCTCCATCCTATTTCCCTCCTGTTTATACTTTTCTCTCTCTCCTTTCATCCTGTCCCTCTTCACCAGTGTTTTCCTTCTGACCATCACTTTCCTCAATCTACCCTCCCTTCTATTATTCCCTCCTTTTCTTTTCCCCCTCCCCTCCCACTTCCCTATAGGGTAAGATGGTTTTCTTTTTTTTTCTTTTTCTTTTTTTTGGTGAGGCAATTGAGATTAAGTGACTTGCCCAGGGTCATACAGCTAGTAAGTGTTAAGTGTCTGAGGCCAGATTTGAACTCAGGTCCTCCTGAATCCAGGGCCCGTGCTCTATCCACTGCACCACCTAGCTGGCCCAAAGATAGTTTTCTATACTCAATTGAGGGTGTATGTTATTCCCTCTTTGACCAAATCTGATGATAATAAGGTCCAAACAATGCTCACCCACTCCCTTCTTTCCCTTCAATGTAATAGGGCTTTCATGTCTCTTCATGTGATTATAATTTACCCCATTCTCCTTCTCCCTTCCCTCTTCTCTCAGTGCAATCCTTTCTCTCCTCTTAATTATTGTTTCTATAATCCCATCAATGTCAACTTATAACTGCACCCTCTGTCTATGTATATTCCTTCTAACTGCCCTAATAGAGATACAGTTCATAAGAGTTACAAGTAGGGTTATAAACAGTTTAACCTTACTGAATAACAAGTTTTTTTTTTCTTCCTGTGTACATTTTTATATTTCTCTTGAGTATTGTACTAGAAAATTGAATTTTTGGGGCAGCTAGGTGGCACAGTGGATAGAGCACCGGCCCTGGAGTCAGGAGGACCTGAGTTCAAATCCGGCCTCAGACACTTAACACTTACTAGCTGTGTGACCCTGGGCAAGTCACTTAACCCCAATTGCCTCACTAAAAGAAAAAGAAAAAAAGAAAATTGAATTTTCTGTTTAGATATGATGTTTTCATCAGAAATGTTTGAAAGTCCCCTATTTCATTGCATGTCCACCCCGCCCCCAAATGAATATGCTCAGATATACTGGGTAGTTGATTCTTGGTTGTAATCAGGAGCTCCTTTGGTTCTAAAATCTCATATTCCAAGCCCTTCTATCTTTTCAGGCAGAAGCTGCTAAATCCAGACTTTAACCCCTCAGTATCTGATTTTTTCTTTCTGTCTGCTTGCAGTGTTTTCTCCTTGACCTGAGAGTTCTGGAATAATATTCCTGGGAGATTTCATTTTGGGATTTCTTTCAGGAGGTGATTGGTGGATTCTTTCAATTACTATTTTGCCCTCTGGTTCTAGAATATCAGGGCAGTTTTCCTTGATAATTTATTGAAAGATGCTGTCCAGGATCTTTTTTTTTCCATGGCTTTCAGGTAGTCAAATAATTCTTAAATCTCTTGGATCAATTTTCCAGGTATGTTGTTTTTCCAATGTGGTATTTTACATTTACTTCCATTATTTCATTCTTTTGATTTTGATTATGTTTCATTAAGTCATTAGCTTCCACTTGTTCAATTCTAATTTTTAAGGAATTATTTTCTTCAGTGAGCTTTTGTACCTCCTTTTCTTTTTGGCCACTTCTACTTTTTAAGGATTTGTTTTCTTCAGTGAATTTTCATATATCTTTTCCCAGTTTTTGTGCTTCCTCTGCCAAGTTCACTCTTTTTTAATCATTCTCTTGTATAATACTAATTTCTTTTCCCAATTTTTTCTTCTCTCTCTTATTTGATTTTCTAAATCCTTTTTTGGCTCTTCCAGGAGGAGTTTTTGGGCCTGAGATGAATTCATATTTCTATTTAAGGTTTTGTATGTAGGTGTTTTGACATTGTTGTTATCTTCTGAGTGTGAATTTTGATCTATCCTGGTGCTATAGTAGCTTTATATGATTTAAGCTTTTTTTTGTTCATTTTTCAGCATATTTCATGACTTTTAAAGTTGAGTTGTACTCCTGGGGTACAGGAGGCACTGTCCCAATCTTCTTGCACCAGGGACAAGGGGCCAGTTCACTGGTATGCTGTTCCTATGCTTCTTTGTGAACAAATCCAGAGCTGGTGGCTCTCCTATTGAGTAGGGGGTTTGGGACTGACAGATCACCTAATGTGCTGGGGCCAGAAGCTTCACAGCTAATCTACTGTGTAATGGCCTGCTAAGCCTATACTGAGGGGCCTAGGTTGCTGATCTGTCCTTGGACTAGGGGCTTCCCACTCCCTTGCCTAAATACCACCTCTGCTGGGGTATACTCACCTTTTACCCAAAATAGACAAACCTTTTCTGCAGTCCTTGTAAGTTATCTCGGGCTGGAAGATTGTTTTACTCCATCCTTTTTTGGATTCCTTCACTCCAGAATTTGTTTTGAGGAAAATTGGGGAGAACTCAAGAAATTTCCTGCTTTTTCTCTGCCATCTGGGCTTGATAATACTCTAGATAAATACTATTGACTATATTAATGAAAGTGATTCTGTCTTTATTCCTATGCTTTCTTTTTTTTTTTTTACATAAAAAGATGGCATATTTTCTTAAAAGCTTTATCTATTATGGGGTAGTACAAAAGACCTTTCCAATAAGACTAAGGGTAAAACAAGAATATTTATTGGTAATACTATTATTTAATAGGGACAGCTAGATGGTGCAGTGGATAAAGCACTGACCCTGGATTTAGGAGGACCTGAGTTCAAATCTGGCCTCAGACACTTGACACTTACTAGCTGTATGACCCTGGGCAAGTCACTTAACCCCCATTTCCCCACCAAAAAAAACCCTATTATTTAATAGAGTGATAGAAATGCTAGGTGTGGCAATTAGATAAGAGATTAAAAAAAGAAGGAATGACCATGGGTAAACAAAAACCAAAATTATCACTTTTTACAGTTGATGTGATATTTTAATTAACTAAGAGTAAAAGAAATAAGTAAAACCTTTGGCAAAGCAGCAGGATATAAAACAAACCCACAAAATATAGTCAATCTTTCTGTGTATTAACAACAGAAGCCAGGAGATAGAACAAGATGTTTCACACAAAACAACCACAGAATTTATAAAAGATGTGGGGCTCTGTCTACAAAGCCATTTTCAGGAATTATATGAATACAACTACAAAACCTCCTTTAAAAAATAAAGGATGGGGGGCAGCTAGATGACGCAGTGGTAAAGCACCGGCCCTGGATTCAGGAGTACCTGAGTTCAAATCCGGCCTCAGACACTTGACACTTATTAGCTGTGTGACCCTGGGCAAGTCACTTAACCTCAATTGCCTCACTTAAAACAAAACAAAACAACAACAACAAAAGGATGGGGGCAGCTAGGTGGTGCAATGGATAAAGCACCGGCCCTGGAGTCAGGAGTACCTGAGTTCAAATCCGGCCTCAGACACTTAACACTTACTAGCTGTGTGACCCTGGGCTTAACCCCAATTGCCTCACTAAAAATAAATAAATAAATAAAATTTTAAAAAAGGATGACTCAAGTTATCTTAGACAAATCAACTATTCAAAGTTATCACATGCTAGAGACTGGGCCTGTGATTTCATTGTTATAGGGAAATCCCCCAGGAGGAAGCTCCTTCTACTCATGTACATGTGGCACCTTCTCTGCAAATTAGATTCTTAATGAGTTGCCTAGGACACTGAGAATTTCAGTGACTTGCCTAGGGTCACACAGTCAATGTATGTCAGAGGAAGGACTTCAACCTGGCTAGGTCTCTAGAGCTGTAAACTAGTTCTTTATTCTCTAAGCCATATGGCTTCTCGTGAGCCAAGCTATTTTTTAAAAATAAAAGTATTTTATTATTTTCCAGTTGGATGTAGAGATAGTTTTCAACATTTGTTTATATAAGATTTCCAATTTCAAATTTTTCTCCCTCCCACTTCCCCTAGACAGCAGGTAATCTGATATAGGTTATATATACATGATAACATTAAACATATTTCTGCATTAGTCATGTTATAAGAGAAGAATCAGAGGAAAAAGAAAAACCTCAAAAAAGAAAAACAAAAGCATCAAAAAACAAAAGAAATAGTATGGTCCAATTAGCATCCATATTCCACAGTTCCTCTTTTTTTTTTTTTAATTTTTTTTTTTGAGGCAATTGGGGTTAAGCCCAGGGTCACACAGCTAGTTAAGTGTCAAGTGTCTGAGGCCGGATTTGAACTCAGTTCCTCCTGAATCCAGGGCCAGTGCTTCATCCACTGAGCCACCTAGCTGCCCCACAGTTCTCTTTTTTTTTTTCTGGATTTGGAGAGCCTTTTCCATCATGAGTCCTTTGGAACTTTCTTATACAGTCGGATTGGTGAGAAGAATCTAGTCTATCACAGTTGATCAACACATAATGTTGATGATACTGTGTATAATGTTCTCCTGGTTCTGCTCATCTCACTCATCATCAGTTCATGCAAGTCCTTCCAGGTTTCTCTGAACTCCTCCTGCTCATCATTTCTTACAGCACAATAGAATTCCATTACATTCATATACCACAACTTGTTCAGCCATTCCCCAGTTGGTGGGCAACCCTTCAATTTCCAATTCTTTGCCACCACAAAAAGAGCAGATATAAATATTTTTGTACATGTGGGTCCTTTACCCTTTTTTATGATCTCTTTGTGGAAAAGACCCAAAAGTGGTATTGCTAGGTCAAAGGGTATGCACAGCTTTATAGCCCTTTGGGCATAATTCCAAATTAAGCCAAGCTATTTTAATATTACATTAAATAATTTGTAGGTTTAGCACCATACTAATCAAACTATCAAAGGTCTGCTACAATTCATCTGGACGTACACATGATCAGAAATTTCTAGGGAAAGAAAAAAAAGGGAAGGAAGAGGGGTAGTCATATAAGATTTCAAATTATACTACAAAGCAATAATTATCAAAAAAATTTGGTACTAGTTTTCTTTTTTTTTAATAGAAAAGTTGATCAGTGCAACAGGCTAAGAATAGAAGACCCAAAAGGCACTGAATGTAATAATATTGGATCTGAGGAACCCAAGAATATCAGGTACTGGGATAAGGGCTATATGTGTAAAAATTCATCATAGTGCTTGAAAAATAGGAAAACAACATGGGGAAAATTAAGCCTGAACTAATTGCTCACACCATACAAAACAATAAGGTGTATCCTAGACTGAAAGAGCAGATCATTAAGAAATTAGGGGAGGGGCAGCTAGATGGCACAGTTGATAGAGCACTGGCCCTGGAGTCAGGAGTACCTGAGTTCAGATCCGACCTTGGACACTTAACACTTACTAGCTGTGTGACCCTGTGCAAGTCACTTAGCCCCAATTGCCTCACTAAAAAAAAAAAAAGAAATAAAAAAAAGAAATTAGGGGAGTGGGGTGGCTAGGTGGCACAGTGGATAGAACACTGGCCCTGAAGTCAGGAGGACCTGAGTTCAAATCTGGCCTCAGACATTTGACACTTACTAGCTGTGTGACCCTGGGCAAGTCACTTAACCCCAATTGCCTCACTTAAAAAAAAACCAAACAAACCAACAAAGAAATTAGGGGAGCAAAAAGACACCTTTCTTTCTATGGCTGGGGAAGAATTTTTTTAACCATACACCTGATAGATCTAGATCTAAAATGCTCTCACAAGCCTTGTAAAATGAAGGCTGACGGTTTCCCACTGAGGGATGAATTTCTTTCACTACATCAACTCAGAAAGCAATGGGTCCTTGAATTGTAATGATATTTAACATTTCTTTAAAAGTCTATATAGTCGGGGCAGCTAGGTGGTACAGTGGATAGAGCACCGGCCCTGGAGTCAGGAGGACCTGAGTTCAAATCCGGCCTCAGACACTTAACACTTATTAGCTGTGTGACCCTGGGCAAGTCACTTAACCCCAACTGCCTCACAAAAAAAAAGTCTATATGGTCTCCATTCCTCCCTTTGAGTAGAAGGAGGGGAGGCTAAAAGCCCCAGGCCCTGCTGCTGACTCTCTAGACTTCTTTCTCCACCATCACTCAGCACCCTTCTCACCCTGGACCATCCCTCCTCTCTGAAGTCCCATTCTCTGATTGATCAGGTCCTGCCTGAGCTTCTGTTTTAAGGAAGGACCCAAGCCAGCCATGTCCACTCCTTCATTTTTCTCAGGGCTCAGCTCCTGTCTCTCAGGACTTTCTTCTCCACCATACCCACAAACACCTTCTCCTGACACCTTCCATCCCCCATGCTCTACTCTATACCTTCTGTTGTGTTGAGTTTTCCCGTTGGGATGTGAACTATTGGAGTGCAGGGACTATTTTTGTTTGGGCTTCTTCTATTTGTATTCCCAGTGCTTAACACTGGGCCTACCACAGAGTAAGCATTTGATAATTCCTTCTTTGTGACTTGACTTCATCTGGAAAATGGAAAATAATCCTTGCATTCTCTATTTCACATGGGTCTTATTAGGATTAAATGAGGCCTGTGAAAAGTGCTTTCTAATTATTAAAGCACTTGTGATTTGCATAGCATGCCATCAAAGTTCAGAGACTGTCTTGGGAAAGGGAAGAGTTCTTTAATGGATTTAGGCTGGGGACAGACTTACTGGCACCTGGACAGGGAATGACCATGAATTTTTGGGTGGGATCATGACTGGCATGTTTGTTACTTCTCCTTCCTCAAGTGTTGTAGCCAAAGCTGGTTTACATATCTTCTTAGACTTAGGCTTCTGAAGTTAGCTTCTCTTATCATCTCTCTCTGCCTCTAACCCTGGCTTTGCCTGTTTCTCTCAGCATATATAGATGTATTTATGAAGTATCTATGTGTGCACACATATCACCTGGTATTTTGTAGCACCAAGTAATTCATATCTGTGTCCACCTGGCTGTCCGGAGCACAGTGGGAAAGAAACCCACCACTGCTTTTGGTTTAGAGATCATAACACAAGCCCTGTAAAGAATTGGCATTCTGGTTAGAAACTCATGCTTGCGAGTAGCCTTGGAGACAGACCAGTCACCATGGCAACTAGTGGTTTGGTTCAGCCTCTAGTGAGGTTATATTGAAAGGGTGGTCAACAAAGGTGGACCAGCTACCTTGATCTGGACCTTCCACACTGCAAAGGATGTGAGACCCATGTCTCACTCCACAGTGGTACAATAAGCCTGCCCCAGGGACAAGAATCCCTTCTTTCCTTCAAGCCCCAGAGCAGCTGAGGCATCCTCCAGGAAGGCTTCCCTGAAGCCTTGAAAATGTCTTCTCCCTCCTCAAATATTTCTTGACACTCTGGGTCTCTCATTTGCTCCTCCCACAGGCCAATGACAGGGCTTTGAAGCTTAGAACAATTTTATTTGCATAATCGTTGGAGTTTTACCTTGGATCATGCTGGTCCTCACTCTACTCCACTTCCACCAGCCCCTAAACCCCCCAGTACTCCCTGCCCTCAGTAGACTGAAGTCATTAAAGGCAGGGAATTAAAAACAATTCACTGTTTTATGTTTGGATTATGAGTTTAGCAATCACTGACAAACTCAAGCACACAAAAGGAAAAAAGAGCATCATATGTGATGAGAAAAACTTCTGTTTGTTGCAGATACTTTTAAAGTATATATTAAAGAAGTAATGAAGGAAGTATCCAATTTGTTTCCATGCCCTCTTCTGAACTTTTTGTCTTTTCTTGTGTATTGCCATTTTATGTTAATTTTTCTCCCCCTTTTTTGCATCTCTGTCACTTTCACTAATTCACCCACCTTCCACCACCCCAAGACTCTGCTATCTTCATCTTTATAGTATTCCCAGCAGGAAGCACCAAGAGCCCTGTCTTCACCCAGTAGGGACCCAGTGAATGCTTCCTGAATTGAACTGAAAGGTACTGGTTGGGAGTGAATACCACAGGCTCCACATTTGGAGAGGTCTCAGAGATCATCTAAAACAATTCCCTTTCATTGTGGAGAGCAAAAAAGGGACACCTAGGAAGGGAGCCTCATGTGCCCAAACTCACCCATGAGGTAGGAGCCAGGTCCTTTGATTTCCAGACCAGTGCTCTTCCCATTTCACCACTAGATGCCTATGCTGATTTAGGCCCCAAGAGCACAGCTCCCCTTTGCTAATCTCACTCCTGTTCTCAATCCAGGTTACCACCTCCTCAGCCTCTCAGGATCCCAAACACAATCCTCTAGCCTCCCTGTCAGAAAGGTGCTCCCGGTCCTGGGTGCCTGGAATCCTTCACAGGCCATCTGAAGGAAACCTTCCTTGACTGAAATGCATAGAGAGAGGAGGGGTTTCCAGGGCTTAGAATTTTAGGATGTCAGAGATGGAGGAAAGCTTGGAGATACTTGAGTACAATCACATTATTTTCTTTCTGTAAGAGATTTTGTAGGAAAAAAGTTATCTTTATCAAAAAAACAAATAAAACATTTGGTGCATTGAAAGAATGAGCACAAATTCACTTATATCAGATCCAAATTCCATTCATTCACTGGGGTATTTGATCAATCAATAAACATTTTTTAAGCACCTACTATGTGCCAAACACTGTCCTAGGTGCTAAATTTGGGAGGCAGTAAGCATGGCCTCCTGGGCAATTAATCCTGCTTCCCTTCTGTGTCTTGGCTGAATTATCATCTACCCTATTTTATGGTCATTGTCAGCTCAGAGGAATGATGTTCTAGAGTGTAACCTGAGCAATCCTGAGAATCCATAACCTAGGACTGGTTCCAAACAGAAGTTAGCATGTTTTCATTGTCTATTGCCAATTGAAGGGAGATGTGACAGTCTCTACTGAAAGGAGAAAGCCAACATGGGCCCCCAACAGGAACCCAGAGGACAGATGGCACATCCCTCCCTCCTGGGAATGTAGAGGCTGGTGGGGCAGAATTGCTGAGGGGATGCTTTAAAAATTACTGTCCTTCCCCTGGGTCAATTCATCCCAATTTGACCATATCTGAATTCTTTCCTCTTTGTCAGAATGGAGGAGGGGGGATGCTAGCAAAGTCTTTATAAGATGAAAGGATCCCAATATGGACTCTACTCTGCAGCCCCACCCTTTAGACTGTGATTCTCTGCTCAGGAAGAATTGTGTCCATGAAAGCAGTATTAGCTGGAACTCATATCTGGTTGCCATGGTAACTTGTCTGTTACCAAGGAAATCTGATATCTTGAATTACTGGCCCTGGTGTTAGCTCCTCATTAGGCCTGTGTTATGATGATTTCCCAGCCAAGAAGACAAAGAGATTTCTTTCCCACTTTTCTTTGAGTAGCCAACTGGGCACAGACATTGTAATCCCTTGTCAGTACAATGTAACAGGAGATGATGATCGTGATACATTCATACATACAATTTCTAAACACACACATATACACACATGCATACATATAATTTTGTATATACACATACATACATATATGCCTATATACATTTACATAGGTAAATACACACACACACACACACACACACATATATGGAGAAATAGGCAGACACAGAGACAGAGAGAAAAAGAAAGCAAAGAGACAGAGGGACAAACTGAACCAGAGAGATTCATATAGAAGCTAACTGCAGAACACTATGTATCAGAAGACATATAAATCAGCTGTGGCTACAATAATCGAGTCAGGAGGAAGAAGAATCATGCCATCCATAATTTCATTCAAGGACTCAGTGATCACCTTCCAACCAGGTGTCCAGAAATCAGTCCATAGTCCTGAGATCTTGCATTTTCCAAGAGAATATCTGAATGTTAAGGGATGTTCTGCAGCTCACACATGCTTTCAGGATTATAATTCACCTTTCACATGGCACATTCATCCTTCACAAGCCTCCAGGAAGATTGCCATCCTAATTCCAAGGTAGATAGTGCAAATATGTTCATTGACCAGATTAAGGCTTAGATGCCCAGAGAAGAGAAATGTGCTGCTTTGAAAGAATGTTGGTTTCAAGATGGCCATGGGGCTTGGGTTAGGTCATACAAGTAATAGATGTTTCATTTCATGCCTGTCTCAGCCCTTGCCATCCTGACCTCCAGAAGCCATGCTGTTGGGAATTTAATCCTTGTATTTTGAGAATCCTGTCCCTCACGCATCACCCCCAGCTGCCCTCCTTGGTAAGTAAGCACAAATTCACTTGGACCACTGTATCTAACTAGCCCATACCAAGTCATGTTTCTCTTCCTCTCTACCTGCAAATTCCACTCATTCACTGTGACATAACTGCAGCCTGATCATAATATATATTACTAATATATTGTTTATATATATATATATATTTTTATAATAAACATTTATTTATAGTTTTGGGTTCCAATTTTTTATCTCTCCTTCCCTCCCTCCCCTCTCCCCTCCCTGAGGTAGCAAATAATCAGATATGGGTTATACATTTATGATTATGTAAAACATTACCATATTTGTCATTTTGTATAAGAAAACTTTATTAAAAGGGAAAAAAGGAAAGAAAATGAAAAATAGCATGCTTTAGTTTGTTCCATCAATATCAGTTCTTTCCTTGGAGGTGGCTAGTATCTTTTTTTTCTTTCATTTCTTTTTTTTATTCAAGTTTTCTCATATAAAATGACTAATATGGTATTGTTTTACATAATTGTACAAGTATAACATATATATGATTGCTTGCAGCCCAAGGGAGGAGGAAGGGGAGTGAAGGAAGGAGGTATAAAAATTGGAACTCAAAACTATAAAGAAAAATGTTTATTACTTTTAAAAAATAAAAATAAAAGGTAAAAATAGGAAAAAAAGAGAAAGTAAAATCAATTCACTAAAACAGATTAATTTATGAGGGAACAGAGCCTTGAAGGGTGAGGCACAAAACAAGTTGGTTTTGGTGAGGAAGTGAGAAACTGGAACAACAATCCCACTGCCATTTATTTGGGTAATACCTTAAACTTCAGATCAGAGATTGGAAGCTGGAAAGTACCCTGACAATCATCTAGTACACTCCTCTCATTTTTCTTTTTTTTTAATTAATAAAGTATTTTATTTTTTCCCATTACATGTAAAGATAGTTCTCAACTTTTGTTTATACAAGCTTTCCAATTTCAGATTTTTCTCCCTCCCTCCTCTCCTTCCCCCTTCACCTAGATAGCAGGCAATCTGACATAGGTGTTTATATATATATATATATATATATATGTATGTATGTATGTATGTATATATATATACACACACACATATACATATATATCATCAAACAAGATTGCTGTCTCTATGCACAATATTCTCTTGGTTCTGCTCACTTCACAATACATCATTTCACAGATGTCTTCCATAACTACAAAACACTTCACAGAAAAAAAGTCAGATCTAAACAATTGGAAAAATATTAATTGCTCATGGGTTGGCAGAGCCAATATAATAAAAATGACAATCCTACCTAAGCTAATATTTAGTTAATATATTATTGAAAATTTTCTTATCACTAATCATTATTGGTCTATAGTTTTTGTTTCTACTTTTGACTCCCTGTATTTAGTTATCAAGATTGTGTCATAGAAGGGATTTCATAAGATCCCATTTTTGCCTTTTTTTCAAACAGTTTATGTATTATTGGAATTGATTGTTTTTGTAAATGTTTAAAATAATTCATTTTTTTGCTAAATTTAAAAATTAACATTCTTTTTTTTTAAAATTGAGTTCCAAATACTCTCCTTCCTTCCATTACCTCCCTTTCTCATTGAAAAGAGTAATATGATATCCATTATACATTTTTCCACATTAGCAATGTTGCAAAATAAAAAGCAAGAAAAATAAAGAAAATTTTTTTAAATCATATGCTTCAATCTATACTCAGAATTGATCAGTTCTCTCTTGAAGTCATCAAGAGTATTTTAGAGCATTTTTTAAATACCTACTGATAGCTTTGATTTCTTCTGAATACAACTTGTGCAATTGCAGAATGGTTTGTATTTTTATCATTTTGTCTCAGTTTCCTTATCCATAGGTCTGACAGGTAAATTTTTCCATGCTCCCCTAATTTGTCTAAATCCTTTACCTATTTTGATCTTATCTTGGTATAGAGTGAGATGTTGGTCTCTGCCTAGTTTTTGCCAAACTGCTTTCCAGTTTTCCCAGAAATTTTTTTCAAGTACTGGGTTCTTGCCCCCAAAGCTTAGATGTTTGTGGTTCTCAAACACTAGATTATTATGGTCATTTATTGCTGTGTACTGCATATTTAATTTACTCCACTGTTCCATTGATCTGTTAATTAGACAATCCCAGACTGTTTTGATGATTACTACTTTGTAACATAGTTTGAAATCTGGCACTGCTAGGTAGCCTTCCTTCACATTTTTTCATTGGTTTCCTTGATATTCTTGACCATATGAATTTTGTTAATATTTTTCTACCTCTATAAAATACTTCTTTGGTAGTTTGGTTGATATGGCACTGAATAACTAAATTAATTTAGGTGGGATTGTCATTTTTATTATACTAGCAAGGCCTGTACATGAACAATGGTTACTTTTCCATTTTTTTTTTAGAAATGTTTTTCTTTATGTGAAAAGTGTTTTGTAATTGTATTCATATAATTCTTGCGGTTGTCTGGAAGATAGACTCCCAATTATTTTATAATGAATTGTTATTTTAAATGGAAGATCTCTTTCTAGCTCTTCCTGTTGATTTTTTGGGGGGATGGGGGGATAAAACATTGAAATGTTGATTATTTATGTGGGTTTATTTTATATTCTAAAACCTTGCTAAATTTGGTCATTGTTTTAACTCATTTTTGAGATGATTCTCTAAGTTTCTCTAAGAATACCATCATAACTTCTACAGAGAATGATAGTTTTGTTTTCTCATTGCCTACTGCGATTCAATTTCTTTTTCTTGTCTTATTGTATAGCTGGCATTTCTAGTAGAATGTTGAATGATGGTGGTGATAATGATATACTTGCTTCACCTTTGATCTTTTTGGGAAGGATTCTACTTTTTCCCCATTAGAGACAATGCTTGCCCTAAGTTTTAGATAAATAATTCATTTTAAGAAAGGCTGCACTTATTTCTATACTTTCTAGTGTTTTTAATAAGAATGGGTATTATATTTTGTCAAAAGCTTTTTTTGTACCTATTGATAGAATTACATTATTTTTGTTTTGTTTGTTATGGATATGGTCAATTATTCCTGTATTTTTCCCAATATTAAATCAGTTTTACATTCCTAGCATAAATAACATCTGGTTGTAATATGCGACCTTTGTGATATATTTCTGTAATCTCTTTGCTAATATTTTGTTTAAAAAAAATTAGATTCAATATTCATTAGGGAAATTAGTCTATAGTTTGCTTTCTCTGTTTTTGTTCTCCCTGGCTTAGGTAGCAAAACCATATTTGTTTCATACAAGGAATTTGGTAGGACTCCTTTAGCTATTTTGTAAAATAGAGAAATGTTTGGTAGAATTTACTTGTAGATCCATCTGGTCATGGAGATTTTTCTTAGGGAGTTAATTTGTTACTTGTTCAATTTCTTTTTCTAAGATAGGGCTATTCAAGGATTCTATTTCCTCTTCTGTTAATCTGGGAAATTGCATTTTAAAAATTTTCATTATAGGGGCAGCTAGGTGGCACAGTGGATAGAGCACTGGCCCTGGAGTCAGGAGGACCTGAGTTCAACTCTGGCCTCAGACACTTGACACTTATTAGCTGTGTGACCCTGGGCAAGTCATTTAACCCCAATTGCTTCATCTCCCGCCAAAATTCATCCATTTCATTTACATTGTCAGTTTTATTTGGATGTAATTGGGCAAGATAGCTCCTAATAATTGCTTTAATCTCATCTTCAGTTTTCATTTTTATATTGGTAATTTGTTGCTGTTTTTAAAATTTTAATCAAATTAACCAGTGATTTATTCATTTTATAGGGTTCCCACCCATAAAACCAACTTCTAGTTTTATTTATTGGTTCAACTATTTTTTTCTTACTTTCAATTTTATTACTCTCTCCTGTGATTTTTATTTTGGTGTTTAATTGGAGATTGCTCTTTTTTCCCTTTTTTTAGTTGCAAGCCCATTTCATTGATTTTTTTTTCTTTTTTTATTGATGTAAGTGTTTAGAGATACAAAATTTCCCCTAAGCACTGCTTTGGCTGCATCTCACAAATTTTGGTGTGTTGTCTGATTTTTGTAATTGTCTTCCCTCCCTCCCCCTCTACTTCTCAAGGTATTTATTGGGCCAGAGAAAGAATGTTATAATCTGCAAACCTTTACCCATTACACTATTTGGCTGTCAGCCTCTTATCTCTTTCTTCAAAAATGGTGAAAATGATGCAAAATAAAGAAAAAATAAAATAATGAGTACAACTGATAAATACAATGAAAAAAGTTTTAAGATATGTGTAGTTTTCAACACCTTTGAACTTCCCCCCTCTGTTAAGGGTTGGGCTATGATCATATTCTAATGCCCCTTCTTTCAACATCTTTGTTCTTTATAATTTTGCAATACATGCATACATACATAATTGCATGTGTGGTTACTCTTTCCATTAAAATTGTTGAAAGGAAGAACATGAATACAAACTATGGAAAGATCTGTATGAACTAATGCAGAGTCAAGTAAGGAGAGCCAAGAAAGTAATATACACAAAGATTTCATCAATATTTCCTTCAGTCCTCCCAGGAGAGGGCCTAGTTTAGACCAGCTCAGAACCCACTTGATCTGTCTGCTGGAGGAGTATAATTTGAATAGTGGTGGTTATATTCTACTGGGAGGAGACCACTACCCATTTCCTCACACCCATTCTTTATTACTAATAATGCTTCAATTTTCTTCTAATTTGAAAACTGGCTTTTTAAGCAAGCAATTAGACTACATTATAGACATTTTAAAATGTTCCATCCATTTTAACCTTCTTGCACATCCTGAAATGCTTTAGACAGTCTATGTAATATATGAACTTCAACAAATTAAGACAAATCTTTCCTGAAAGCTAAGTACTTTAGCATAGTATGACTGTAAAGACCTGATACGTTTAATGAGCCCCTATATAAGTATTGTATATGAAGTCTAGGCACATGTACTAAGGGAAGGACCTTTAGACCATTGGCTTAGAGAAAGTAGACATTTCTACTGAGTTCATCACAGAGAATACCAAATTCTGCATTTACTGTCTATGTCTCCTTGGACAGGTAAGGAACTGGATTTTAAGTTTCCATTTGTGAAACCATGAAAAAAACCATATTGCTTATAGAGAATGATAGTATTTCACCAAGCCATTCTTTGTGTTCCAGAATGTGAAGTTAATACTTTAAAAATCTCATTGAACCCTTCGTGACATATTAGGTAGTTTGTCACATTGGTCATCCTGAAGGCCACAAATATTTCCCTTTTCTTTTCCCAGTGTATATACATGTAACCTATGCACCTCCAGGTACACTATTTTACAACAAACATTTATTTTATTTTTTCCAGTTACATGTAAGGGGAATTTTCAACATTCATTTTCATAATATTTAGAGTTCCAAATTTTTCTCCCTCCCTTTCCTCCCCCCTCCATGAGATCACAACCAGGTTATATATGTACAATCCACAAGTATTCTTTTTATCAGTTCTTTCTATGGGGGTGAATAGTAAGCTTCTTCATTAGTCCCTTGGGATTGTCATTGCATTGCTGAGAGGAGTTAAGTCATTCACAATTGCTCCTTGAACAATACTGCTGTCACTATGCACAATGTCCTCCCAAATCTGCTCACTTCACTATACACCAGTTCATTAGTCTTTCCAGGTTTTTCTGGGATCATCCTGTTTGTCATTCCCTTTCCGCCACAATCATATAGCATAGCTTCTTCCATCATTTCTTAGCCACCACAAAGAGTTGCTATATTTTTTGTACAATTATTCCCCCTTTTCTCTTTTTCATGATTACTATTGTTAACTGTTGCCCTTCCATCCTATTCCCTTCCCCATGATATTTATTCTATTATCCATCTTCTTTCATCCTATCACTCTTCAAAAGGGAGTTGCTTCTGTCTGTCCCCTCCCCCAATCTGCCCTTCCTTCTTTTGGCCCTCTCTTTTTATCCCCTTCCCCTCATATTTTCCTGCAGGGTTAGAGAGATCACTCCACCCAATTGAGTGTGTATGTTATTCCCTCCTTGAGCCAATTCTAATGAGATTGAGGTCTTTGTGCCAACTTTGAGGAGTGTTAGGCTCATTTACTGCCCAGATTAAATAGATTACTCCATCTGGTTGGGTATATGTGTTAGTCCCTCCTTGAGCCAACTCTGATGAGTTTAAGATCTTTGAGCCTTTTTTGATGAGTGTAAAATTCATTTACTGCCCTGCTCCTCTCCTATCTCTTCCCCTACTCCATAAGCCCTTTCCTGTTTCTTTCATGTAGGATTTCACCTCTGCCCTTCCCCTTCCCCCAGTGCATTTCCCTCACCCCTCAATTTAACTCTAAAGATATCATCATGGGGCAGCTAGGTGACACAGTGGACAAAACATCCACCCTGGACCCAGGGGTAACCCAGTCTCAGGCACAAGACAGTCACCCACTGCACAACCGCAGGTATGTCCCCCAACTCCAATTTTTTATGGTTCTCTAGGGTCTTGTATTTGAAAGTCAAATTTGCCATTCAGTTCAGGTCTTTTTATCATGAATACCTGAAAGTCCTCTTTTTCATGAAAGTCCTATTTTTTCCTCTGAAAGATTATACACAGTTTTTCTGGGTAGGTGATTCTTGGTTGTAATCCCAATTCCTTTGCCCTCTGGAATATTATATTCCATGCCCTCTGGTCCTTTAATGTAGAAGCTGCTAGATCTTGTGCTATCCTGACTGGTGCTCCACAGTACTTGAATTCTTTATTTTTGGCAGCTTGCAATATTTTTTCCTCGAACTGAGAGCTCCGGAATTTTCCTTTTGGGATCTCATTCTGGAGGTGATCAGTGGATTCTTTCAATTTCTATTTTAGCTTCTGCTTCTAGAATTTCAGGGTAATTTTCCCTGAGAATATCTTGGAAGATGATGTCTAAACTCTTTGCTTGATCATGGTTTTCAGGTAGACCAATAGTTTTCAAATTCTCTCTCCTGGACCTATTGTTCAGGTCAGCAGATTTCACATTGCCCTCTATTTTTTATTCATTTGGATTTGCTTTATTGTGTCTTGGTTTCTCACAAAGTCACTGGCTTCCATTTGTTCCATTCTAATTCTTAGGCAATTATTTCACCAGAGAGCTTTTCCATGTGGCTTTTCAAGCTGTTGACTTTTTTATCATGTCTTTCCTGCATCACCTTCATTTCTCTTTCCATTTTTTCCTCTACCTCTCTAACTTTATCTTCAAAGGCTTTTTGAGCACCTCTATGGCCTGAGACCAATTCATATTTTTCTTGCAAGCTTTAGATATAGGGGCGGCCCTGATGTTGACATCTTCCTCTGAGGGTGCACCTCGATCTTCCTTGTCTCTAAAGAAACTTTCTATAGTCCTCACCTTTATCTGTCTGCTCATCTTGCCTTTCTTTTACTTGACTTTTAGCTCCTTAAAGTGGGGCACTGTTTCTAGGCTGCAGTATCCCAAGCTTCAGAAGTCCCAGGTGGTATGATTTAAGGAGGATCAGGTTCTTCACTCTCCTGGCCCATTCCCTAGTCAGTAGATGACCCCAGACCAACTTGCTAATCAACCAGCTTTCTGTGTTGTGGTTGTTAGCTCTGTTGTGCCCCTCCCCCACCTGGACCACTGCTATTCAAGCCTACCTCCTGGTTCCCAGCAGGGGTGAAAAACCCAAGTTCTGCCTCAGCACCAGCATAGACCCCTCTAATCTCCCCCCTGCCAAGGGCTCAGCCCTCTCACCAGACTGTGAGCTTAGTTCCAGACAACACTGGTGCTTCAGCTGATTCAGAGGCTCTGGGGGTCTCCTTCTCTGGTGAGGCCTTCCTGGGACTGGATCTGTGTTAGGGTGACTGTGGAATTGGGCCCGACTCCTGTATCAGCACAGCAGCTCCCTCCTTCTGACCTTCCAAGCCGTTCTTGGTTACAAGATGATTTCAGCACTTTCTTTTGTGGGTTTTGCTGCTCCAGCCATTGTCCTGTGGCATTATTTGGATGGTTTTGGAGTGATCATGTCATGAGTTTGAGATTTCACTGCCTTTCCTCCACCATCTTGCCTCTGCCCGGGAAGTCTAGGTACACTATTTTAAGTAGTTTTGTTAAGGAAATGTGTAGCATTTATTTCCTTTTTTATCTTTGCATTTGAAAACAAAGAATTAAAACAGTTAAATATGTGAAATCCTTACTCCAACTTGAGATCTTATAGACAATCACTAAAACATAACCAAAGCCATATTTTGGCATTTATATGGGTGGACATGTGTGTATGTTCAAATAGATCTGAAAGAAATTAAGTAGTTCCCTATTACCCCCGGGGTAAAATTTAAGTTATATCATTCAGGACTATCATCTTTACTTGGCCTTTTCCATCTTTTTTTTTTTTCACTGATACCTCAGAACTATGCTCCCCCACCCCCACCCAAGCACAATCAACTTATTGGCTAAGCTTTTGTTGTTGTTCAGTCATTTCAGTTGTGCCCAACTTTTCTTGACCCTATTTTTTTGTTGTTGTAATTGGGTTTTGTTTGTTTGTTTTGTTTTTGGCAAAGATCCTGGAGTGGTTTGCCATTTGCTTTTCCACTCATTTTACCAATGAGGAAAAAGGGTTAAGTGACTTGCTCAGGATCACACAGCTGGTAAGTGTCTGAGCCATTAATAAGTAGTTCTTAAATAGCAGGGAAATTAAAATTCAGTGATTTTTTCCTGCTTTTGAACTTCATTTGCAATAAAACTTTAAACTGGCTTCAGTTCTGTTTATTCTCTAGTCAGTAAAATCACCTTCTTCCATTATAAAAAAATAAATCTGTCATTCTTCAGGGAAGAGAGTGATAGAGTGGTCTGCTGTTTATATGTACACTAATCCTTGGGGAGCTACAACCTCCCCCGCCCCCCAATCCAATAAGATCTATCACTTTCACCAAAATTTGGTAAGCAAATTTCCTTTCCTTTCTCAAATTTAGTATCCAATTAATTTGTAATGCTATAAATTTCTATAAAAAGGGATTCTACTTCCCTCTTACACCTTTCTCTTTGTATTCCCAACCTTGTCAGAATTAGTAGCACAAAGATGAGATTTTATCTTTTGAAAACTTTGAAACTTTCAGCATAAAAAGTTCTTATTCTTTTTCTTCCTGTCCCTAAGATAATAGGGACTTAAATTTTCCTTCCAGTGTCTTGAAAAGATAGGTGAATCACAAAACCCTTGGGAAATTCTTGTCTGTGTGTGTGTGTGTGTGTGTGTGTGTGTGTGTGTGTGTGTATGTGTGTGTGTATGTGTGTTTTGGGGCAATGAGGGTTAAGTTATTTGCCCAGGGTCATACATATAAGGGGCTAAAATTCTAGCTAGACTGTCTAAAATATCTAGAGTGGTTGCCAATAAATTATAAGCTTTAGTAAGAGTTAGACTTTTAAGCATTTATTAAGGAGAATAAGAATTTGGTAAAGAGAGAGAGAGGCCTAGATTCATCTATCTATTAAAGGGAGAGCGTATTTCTAGCTCCCTTCTCCACCCGAGTCCTGACGAAAGAGAGCGAGAGAGCCAGCCTTGCCCCCTCTTCCTCCCACAAGCAAATGTCACTTCCTGACGCCAAAGAAAAGCTGCATGTCCTTGCCCTCAGAGGTCTTCTCCTCGTGGTGGAGCTTTCCTACAGTAAGTCTCCAGCAGGTGGCGTCATTACAATCCTGGCTGGCTCGCCAAAACTGTGAGGGCCAAAATTTGATATACGGAGCGTTATTTGGGTGACTCACCTTAATATTGGGGTCCCAGAAATATGAGGGACCTTTAAGGTTTAACCCTCCCGTCTGAACAGTTCTTTTTTAGATATTTTTCCCAGGCCAATAAGAAAGGAGCCTCTAAGCTTTAGTTCACAAAAGGATCAGATTTTATTACTTGGGAATTAATTAAACAACAGAGGTGAAACTAATAATAATCAAAGATAAGGAAATAGGAAAATAGAAATTCAGATAGATATTCTTAACTCTAAGCTTAACCCAGACCCTTTCCAATTTAGCTAGTTCAAAGGAATTTAGGGTTTTCCATAAGTAACTCACCAACCACTGAGACAGAGCGAACACACGCCATCACAAGGGGAGTCGCCGGACAGAGCACAAACGCGCCACGCACCACCACCACACGGGGCCAAGCAGAAAGAGAGCAAGAAAGCCAGCCTAGCCCCCTCTTCCTCCTACAAGCAAATGTCACTTCCTGACACCAAAGAAAAGCTGCATGGCCTTGCCCTCAGAGGCCTTCTCCTCATGGTGGAGCTTTCCTACAGCAAGTCTCCAGCAGGTGGCGTTATTCCAATCGTTACATACAGTTAGTAAGTATCAAGTGTCTGAGGCTGGATTTGAACTCAGGTCCTACTAAATCCAGGGCCAGTGCTTTACCCACTGTACCATGTAGTTGCCCCTACCCTTGGAAAATTCTTTGCCATACATACTGAGATGACTCATAAGTTAATACAAACAATAATTTAGATTCCTCAGCCAATAGAAAGGAAATTCCAGCATAGATCAATGATAAAAAGAACTGTGGTCAGAGGTACAGAAGTCATAATAGTAACAGGATTCACAACA
Organism: Dromiciops gliroides; assembly: GCF_019393635.1. Classification (NCBI taxonomy): domain Eukaryota; kingdom Metazoa; phylum Chordata; class Mammalia; order Microbiotheria; family Microbiotheriidae; genus Dromiciops; species Dromiciops gliroides. The sequence goes on along the minus strand of NC_057867.1, from coordinate 17,089,911 downwards.
ACAGGAGTTTTTTTTTTAACCTGAGAAATGATTATTAATAATCAATGATTTGGAGGGAGATTCAGAGCTTTCCCCTTCTAAAGTCCTCTAAAAGTTCAGAACATTACTTATAATAAGATTGCATTGACTCTCCTGGTTCTTGGTCAGACCCCACCCAATCTTGCAAGGAATTTAAACTAAGGTGGGGAAACCCATTGTGTTCTGCTCAAGTTTGGGTAGAGACAGATCCTTTGTCTAGATAGTGGAAGGCTGGGGGTGGTCTGAGTAGAGATAATTTCTCTATCCTAGGGTCACTCTCAGCCCCCCATTGAAAAGGGTATACATTCTTTGAGATGATAACCTAAAGCTATGGATGGGCTGGTATAATGATACCTTCCATATACAAGAGATACCTAGCCCCTCATTTTAATATACTCCACTGCCAATCATGTTAACCAATGGGATCTGATCTCTGTTAGCTTGGTGTCACAGTAGATAGAACACTGAACCTGAAATTGGGAGAACCTGAGTTCAAATGTAACCTCAGATACTTACTTGCTGTTTGACCCTGGGCAAGTCACTTAGCCCCAATTGCCTTAAACATCAGGGCCATCTCCAGTTGTCCTAATATCTATCTTGCTACTGGGCTCAGATGGCTCTGGGAGAGAAAGGGAGGTTGGTGACTGTGAGGAATATCACTAGAATAACTTCTGGAACTCAGTGTTGGTAATATGTCAAAGGCTCATTTACTGTCATTCTCACGAGAATGGGCCACACCTTGTCCAGCTGATGGATGACCAAAAATGGAGGCTTGCAGGCCGGTTTTTATTTCCTCTCATCCCTAATGCGAAATGGCCCCTCCCTTTGTTCACCATTATTTCAATTACTCAAGGGTTACAATCTATGCACAAAAACTAGCTAATTAACACACAGTATTTCTTAGCCAATGGGGGAGGTAATAAAGGGACAATTCTTCAATTCCTCCCTTATATGGACACAGCTCAGGAGCAGATGTAATTTTAGACTAGACCAAGGTTTCCCTGAATCATGTGATTTTGTTTGCGGGGGGGGGGGGGGGGGGGGAAGCTTTTTTCCTCATATAGGGGTCCAGATTGAGAGGAAACCAATCCCCATTTCCTCACAATCCCTCCTCTTTATTTTCAATTATTGGGCTCCTCTCATTCCATTTATTGTCTACCTCCTCTGCCCCTTGGTCTAAATCTGTGAATATTATCATTTGAGTGTTTGCCTCTACTTTCCCAAATGTAGTAACCTTTCTGAGGGAAGTCTCAATTAGCCTCTGAATTAACCCTCAAAGGAAGGAAATGATCTTGGGGCAGTCTGGAAGATGTTTTGTCTCCAGGGCACTTCTTCAGTAGATTTACTTCTCAGGTTTGCATGTAGAGACTCCTCAAATGTTCCTATTAAAATCTCAATACAGTACAGATCTCAATACAAATTGGTACAGTCTCTCAAATTCTACTCCCCATTTGGTAATAACTACATCAAACCTTATGGTTCTGATCTTGCTAACAATAAGAGGAATATCAAAATCAAGGTCCCATAGTTTACCTGAACCTTAAAGAATTTATAGCATGAGTGCCCCCCATATTGTTTACAATTTTATCCATTTCTATCTTTTCTTTTTTTGGGGGGGGGGGTGGGGCAATGAGGGTTAAGTGACTTGCCCAGGGTCACACAGCTGATGTCGGGTGTCTGAGGCCTGATTTGAACTCAGGTCTTCCTGAATCCAGGGCCAGTGCTAAAGCACTGTGCCACCTAGCTGCCCCCCATTTCTATCTTTAACAAACCTTATTAACAAGAGGCCAAAGGGCCTATCATTACCTTGATACCTGCAGACTATGACTTAAATGTTTCAAAATACCACAGAAAGCAGAACTCTTAAATCTTTCCAAATTACATATATATCAGTTTGACCTTATTTCTTCAAAAATTCTTTCTCAATTGTTTAAGATCTAATCCTCACATAAAATTTAGGTTACAGAATACATTCATAAGAAAATGACCACAAATGAGTTTAAATAAAAGTTACCAAGTTAACTTCAATTGTAGTAAAAGCCTTAGGATGACACTTAAGCAATTAATTTCAAAACAGTGCATGTCAAATAATTTGTCCGTAATAAACCATGTTTGTATTACAGGACGTGCTCTACAGACAGATGTTATTTCCACATTACATAATAAACTTAAATAGAATTGACTTTTCATCAGTTGTAACAAAACATTCTAGTTACCCTCCTCTATTTTTCTTGAAACAAACTTGCGATGTTTCTGATTCAGTTTTAAAATGCATAACTAATAATAGATGACAAAGGTAAATGTTTATACATTCTAGTTGTTTAGAATCTGAAATGGACTAGAGATTCTAAGCCAAATAGCTTGAAACTTATACCTTCATCTCACCCAGATATTACAGTATTAACCTAGGGATGAAGAGACAATATTGTGTTCATGCTAATCAAGTGACATGATCATAGGAATTTTCCATAAAAGAGGAAAGGCAATGCTCTCAGGGAATAATACTTCATTCCAGACAGAAGCTCTGCAGGTGTCTTGAATCAGGCTCAAAGTCAACAAAGTCAGCCAGGTGGGACCCATATGACACCTTGGGGAAACTGAGCCATGCGAAATCTACCTCAATTCTTGCCAAAGTCATTCTCCCAGCCTTTCCCATGATAGTCCACCACCTGCTGCTATTCATTCTGTGTAAAACCTCTCAGAGTTGCTGACATCATGGTTGCTTATTGGTTCAGGATTTAATGTCATAAATAGTCCCATAATGTCTTAAATAACAAACTCAAACAATCAGCACTTCAAGTGAATTCACTTAATATATTCTAAGTAGCAAGCATTAACTATACTTTTACCCATGTTAAATTGATGCTTTTCATCCCTGAGTTATCACTACACAAATGGATTTACTTTAAGATGCTTAATAACAAACAACAAGAGTTGGAATAAGTGTAATTAATCCCAAATTGCATACAAGAGAACAGACTAGAAAACTTTTCACATATAGTAAAATAGGTTCAGGTTATTTGGGGTGGGGGGTCAGAAGAGAGGTCCCTGAACTTCTGATGAGGAGAGAGCATGGTGCACAGGCATGGCTCTCTGGGATGCCTTTCTCCCTGAGTGGGAGATGAGCAGGTATAACCATGTAAGCATTAACATAAGATACTGCCCTCAGAATTCCTTTAAACAATGGGAACATCTAAACTAGTTTGCATGTGTTTCTACACATGTTCTAATTCCAAATAATAATCATATTTCCTATTAAGGTGATATAAGATAATTCATAAGTTACCAATGATCACTAGTATATCTTATACATATCAAATTCAGTCACTAATTTAACTATTTCTTAATACCAATAAATTCAGTTTAAAACAGCAAGATTTTTTTCACAGCTTAGTGCAGTAATTTAGATACTCTAGTATTAATTAACAACCAATTGATTCAATATTGCAATTACAAACTTCCACTTTGTCCACTCTTATAATAGAAATATGCCATGAGAGTTACAAGGACATACCAAATCTAAGAATGAAACTCAAATATTCAGATATTCAGGGTCCCAGAAAAGCTTTTTCCATCCATTAATAAAATAATTGTTAATCAATATCAAACTGTCTTTGCAACAAATTAACTTACAAATAAAATAGTAGTCCTTCTAAATCACACAAGTGTTCACTGAACATGTACACGTTATGTCCTGAAAAAAATATATAATATATATATGCATATATATAAATACACACACTCACACATGCACACACACATATATATTTCCTTTTTTTAAGAAACAGTTTAAAATTTGTCCTGATATTAAAAAGGAATATTCACCAAACCTTTGATAACTACAAATTTACTGGGAACCAACTGATCCCCACCTACTCCCCCTTCCCAGGCAAATGAATTGCCTGGGGCTAACCAATCTTTGTCAATTCCAGACAATTGATGGACTTATGGACCTCCCCCACCTTCCCCCAAGCAAACTACCCCTCCCAGTGGTTCCCCACTTTACTCCCTGGACTTTATGTTATTATGTAAAAGTGTCCACTTACATTAAGTAGTTTTTATTTAGAGTTAAGTTGTGTCTATACTTAACTCAGGAGCAGTTTCTATAGTTTCTTTTGTTAAAGGCTAATTTCCATACTATTGTTTACCAATTTATACATTATAAGAAAATCTAGAAACATAACTTAAAGCTTTAGGAATTTTTAAAACTTGAAACAAAACCCATCTATTCTCAATACAGTTGCGTGTTTTCTGTTTGTTTTTTTTTTCTAATGGGCCTAGCTTACCCCAGAAGTTCTCTGGGGTAAATCAAAAGAACCCTCTCCCCTAGAAACCAAACCAAAGGACAGAAACACCCAAAGAGATAAGCAGCACCAGGACTGAATTAACTCCAGGACCACCACCCTTCATTCCAGTCTCCCCCACCCCTGGGGAGACAAGATTAAGTGTGGCTGCTGTCTTTGTATTGTGAGAGGGGAAAGAGATGGCTTGAGAGATCCGGAGCTGCTAGTCCTCCCCCAACAAGGGAACCCTTCACAGTCAGATGATGACCCTACCAGACCACCCACCATCCACACACACACACAAATATACCTGCTCATCTCCCACTCAGGGAGAAAGGCATCCCAGAGAGCCATGCCTGTGCACCATGCTCTCTCCTCATCAGAAGTTCAGGGACCTCTCTTCTGACCCCCCACCCCAAATAAACCATTATTTCACTCCAATTGGATTGGTATGCAAGAGGGTGCAATTCTTCAAAGAGGAATTCCTAAGAACCCCATACCAATTTTCTCAAAACATTTTGCTCTCTTCTTTAACACTCACCCTATGCTAAGCACTTTACAATCATGTAATCCTCACAGCCCTGAGATGTAAGCTTTATTACAGAAACGTAAACTGACTAGTAGATCTCTTAATGCCAAATCTTCCTAATTTACCATAATAATCCTGATAGAAGAGCACACATTCAGACCACATTATTTCTTTTAGTGTAGATTTTAGTTTAAATCAAATCAACTGTGGATTTATAATAACTAATGGCAACATTCTAATTCTATGTCCTAGCACTCTGCATTTATAAAATTCATATAATACCTTTGTGAAAGATACGTAGTTCTGATTGATTCCCCTGCTATGTAAAAAAATTTGTTTCCTCCTTTATCTAAAGACCTTTGCAGCTACATTAGAAACTTATCAGATAACAAGATAAAGTTAAAATGTGCTGGCTTTTCCCTTTCCTTAAAGCCAAATTTTCTGTCCCAAGGCTTTGGTGCCCTATAGATAAAGAACTTGGCTGAAAGCTGGGAGGGTGCGGCTCGTTCTCAATTTGGAGAACCTGAAATATAGATGATTAATCTTTAAGATTTCAAGTGGTGCTCAGTTCTACACATCTGGGCACTGCCTTCTCCCCTACCCTCACTGCAGAGTTCTGCACACACATATGTGTGTGTGTGTATGTATGTACATACACATAGACACTTACATTCCTCAGGTAGCTTTGGGGATTCCTTTCAGAGCAGAAGGGGCAGTCATTTCTCTCAGCTGTCCGCTTTGAGCTTCCAGGAAGCAATGTTTCTGTAAGGAGAGCACCCGAGTTACTGAGCACAACAAGTCCTCCCCTGCCAACCAAGAGGGCTAAGAAATGGCCTGGGGGTACCATGCTGCTTCCCACTGAGCAGAACTCCAGGCTCACACTGGATCTGTCACTACCTCCACAGGACTCTCCCAGACCACCTCCTTAAGAGTCTGGGAGTCAAGCTATGGCTAGAAGGAGGCAGGGAGAATAGGCATCCTCCAGGCCCCAAAAAAGGCACTGACCTCCAAGCACCAAGCAGAAGCCCCTGTGGAGGGATGGAGAGGGAAGAGAAGAACCCAGTAAGTTTTCATGATAAAGGCCTCACTCATACACTCTCCTCTGTGGCCCTGTCAGTGCCAGCTGAAGCCTAGGCTTCACCAGCTGTGGGTCATTTGCTCCACCCTTCTGCTCATGGGCACCTCACCTTGCTATATGCATCTCACCCCCAAAGCTGGAGCCAAACCCACTCTCAACTAAGAGCAATATGCTTGCTCAGGGCCTGATTCTCTTCATCTGATTCTCTCCACCTCTTTCCTGGGCCCTTCCCTCCTGACACCTCAACTGCTCTATACTAGGCCAGTGACTATGCTCATTCAGGCCCTTGGGACCCTGCTCCCCACACTGGCTTTGGCTCTGCATCATTCAACCTTCACTAGGCTCTAACAGAATCTTCCTACTGCCTTCTCAACAGCTCTCTCTGTCCCTACCCATGGCACTTGCCCACTTCACAGAAAACCACTACCACAATCAGTTAAATTCATCCACATCCTGACAATATCTCCAACACAATGAAAACTGCTGGGCACCTCTCCTCTACATATCACAAATCAACTGAGGTAACCAGCATCACAATAATAAACTTCACCCAAAATGAGACTAGAATTGATTCAACTACACCTGAATCTATTCTCCAAATGACATCCCATAGAACCTCAATTGACAATTTCATCTTAGTATTAATTCACCCAAGAACCATTTATTCCAAGCATTTCATACTTGACTTTAGTTTGTATGAATCCCCAAATTTCGTAACTAGATGGCCCAATCAAATTCACTGGCCTTTTTGAATGATTTATTTTCTTTTGTTGGCTTAACTCAGTAACTAATGCTATATTCAGTTTTCTAATTAGTTTGCAAGACAATGCTAGAGCAGCAAATTTCTTTCTGCCCCTCTCCCACTTCCTCAATTTAGCCACAGCATGGGCTTCTAAATTCCAAGCACAAACTCACATTTTTGTTTTTGTTTTGTTTTTTGCAGGGCAATGAGGGTTAAGTGACTTGCCCAGGGTCACACAGTTATTGTCAAGTGTCTGAGGCCGGTTTTCAACTCAGGTCCTGCTGAATCCAGGGACGGTATTTTATCCACTATGCCACCTAGCTGACCCCACAAACTTACATTTTTGACAGAAACTTGAACACATGAGACAATCTCACACATTTACACAGAGACAAGACACATGAAACAATCCATATAATTTCTTTTTCAACCCAATTTTGACCAGTCAAAGGAGCTCCAATAGGCCGATTTAGTTTGTCATTAACTTTCATTTTTAAACATTTTTTGTGCATATCAAAAATATTTTTCTTAACCATTTGCAATGCAACAGCCACACAAGAGAGCCCAGCTAAACCAGATAACCTGAAAGTTGCCTGCCCCAACCTTTCACCTTGAGACAATCCCAGCCCCTAAAAACAGCTTGTGACAGTACCCAATGTGCTTCAGAGCCCCTCCATTTGCACAGACACCCCCCACCAGAGCCAAGCAATTCAAGGTCAGAAACTGTCCCAGGTAGTGCAGCTCAGTGGCCAGACCCCAAAAAAATCCTTCCCCAAAACCTCCACATACCACAAACAACTCCCAAATCATTCCACCTCAAAAGATTCGAAAGGTAGTAATATATCAAAATCTTAGGCACTAGATGCCCACCAGATCCCTCCCCCCTCTCCCCCCCCTGCCCATAGCCCATGGGGGGAAGGGGCTTTAGAACACATGGTGTCCTCCATTCTGATTTTAGCCCCCTGTACGCAAATTCAAAACTCATTCATCCCCAAATATTTCACCCCATTTCAATCACTTTCTGGTTCTTCCCAGATAATCTCAATCACTGTCAGTACAAATAGGGTTCACTTTATTTCTACGCACTTCCCTAAGAAGGGGCTTGTCCCTTTTAGGGGTTTCTTAAGAGGCCACTCTTAACTCAGTTCCTTCAGCACCATCCTTGATGACTTTTCTAATGGGAGGGGGGGTTCCCTATAAACCACCCGGCCTACAGACTCAAACTGCTTGGCTATAATCTAAAAGCCTTTGGGCTTTTGAACTGCTTGGCCCCACTGGAGTTTTGCCTCAATTTCCCCCAGCTCTCTTAACCACCCAGGAAATTCTCAACAGCCCTTTCCTCACATGGGATCCATGCACATAGACTTATGTGACTTGAAATTCCCCCCAATCTGATAAATTCTTACCCCTTGAGCTCACCCAATTCATCCTCTTTTGCAACATCTCCAACCAATGGAGTTCCTTCTCTAAACCACCCAGCCTCCAAGCTCCATTCCTCCATGCCACCACTGATAATAGTTCAGCAAGATGTCCTGTTGAAAGAGCACTGGAACTCAGAGGCCAGAAGTTCCTTTCAAATCATAATTTCATAATATATCTTGGTGGGACCTCAAAATTGTGAGGAATATCACTCCAATAACTTCTAGAACTCAGTGTTGGTGATGTGTCAAAGGCTCATTTATTGTCATTCTCACAAGAATGGGCTGCTCCTTGTGATTTTGTTTGCTGGGATGGGGGGTGGGGGGTGGGGAGGAGAAGCAGACCTTTTTCCTTAAACAGGTCCGGATTGAGAGGAGACCAATCCCCATTTCCTCACAGTGACATTGCACAGCCCTCCTCACTTAAATCCAATTCTGTGCAAGTCATGACATCACCAGATGTCATGGTCCCCTTCAAGAACAAAGGACAAACAACAACAATACTTTTTTTAGAGGTATATAAACTGCGAGTCAACCCCCATGATTGTCTTTGCTCTAAGAGAGATGGCCAAATGTCTATCCTTTTATTAATAACTTTCTAGCCTAATTAATAAAATTATTAAACTTACTAGAAATTATGTCTCTACCCTTTTAAATTGTCACATTCACAATTCTTAAATCTTTGACAAAGTGATAAGTAGATTTTATCCAATTTTCCTTTTTTTACAGGCAAGATAGGGGTATTACATGGGAACTTCCCCTTTTTAATAACTGTTCTCAAAATATCTTATTATGGGCTATATTCCTTTAATTTGAACTTAAAACAAAAATTATTAAAAATTTAAAATTAATTCATGGCTATAGCTTATCCTTGTAATAACCGATTATATCTGGTTCACTTTCTTTTATTGAGCCAGCATCATTATTAAAGTGCACTCAGGATACAGAATCAATCAATTTCCTTTCATTCATGTTGCTTTTCCACTTTGAGGAGAAACTTCCACTTTTTACTATCCCACTCCTGAACCAGAAGGTTCATAGTAATCACATCAGGTGAATTTTCTCTGGGAGTTCCAAACACTCTCAGTAGGGGCACAGAATATGGTAACCTACACTTCACATATCAGGTTTCTTCCCATCAGATTAACCCCAAAACATGATTTTCAATTAAATGGAGAGAATGAGAGAGCTTTAAATTGTCTCACTTCTTCCATTTTCTGCGTAGTGTTTTTTTTTTTTGAGGCATAATATCCATCCTAAAGACACCAGTAATTCATTTGCTTTGGATGCAGGATTTCTAAAATTCCCTAGATAAACCAGGTTGCATTCTTCAAATGAACCCTCCTTTGGTCACTTTAAATATAGCAATTCTTAAGTATAAATATTCCAGACATGACAGAGAGATATTACCCTCTTGAGCAAGACAGAGACAGAGACCTGCGTGTAACACACCTGGCTTCCCATCTTTCTCCTGCATTTGAGCCAGTCAGTGAAGATTCAAGTGAGATCTCTTTCGAGCTGTAATGATTGGAATGATGCCACTTGCTGGAGACTTACTGTAGCAAAGCGCTGCCATGAGATGAAGGCCTCTGAGGGCAAGGTCCTTGGCATCAGGAAGTGACATTTGCTCGTGGGTACTGTCTATCAAGGCTACCAGCCAATCAACTTGAGGAGCCTCCCATTTCTAGGAGGAGGACACGAAGTAGGAAGCGGACGCTGGCGGAGGGGTTCTGTCTCTTTTGGTTCCTGACCTCGCCATGGCGGGTCGGATGATAGGGTCTCTTAGAAATAGTTAGATTTTTACCTTTCTCTCTGATCCTGATGGTCTTTAATAAATACTTAAACATTTAAATACTCTTGCTAAAGCTTATAATTTATTGGTGACGACTCATTAGATTTTAGATAGTATAGCTAGAATTTTAGCTCTTACAGAGCCCATGCTGCCCCTTTTTTCCAATTTACAATGCCTAGTCTCTAGTTTGTTCACAGATTTTTGCTGATTGAGGCACTGGTCAGAATGCAAAATCCCAGCAGGGAGACTTTTTAGAAAGTTAGGATCTCTTCCCCAGCAATTTATTCAGTTCCTTATTTTATCTTTGGTTTATCTCTCTTTTAGACTCATAGACAACTGTAAAAGGTACATTGAAGTGTCCTGTCTCTCTTTTGTACTGTCTGTGTTTTCTTGTAACTGAGTTAATCTTCCCCTTGTGAATTTGGATGCTAAGGCTTTTAAGTGTATAATTTTAGCATTTATTTTGGTTTATTGCATATGGTTCCTTTTAGCAAAATATAGTTTCATTGTTCATCCTTTTTCTTTTTTGAATTTTGTTTTTGTATTGTCTGACAGCAAGGATGCTACTCTTTCATTTTGGAAATTTTTGGATACATAATACATTAATTTCCCATAAACCCATTTTTCTTCTGTCTTTTTTTTTAATGTTTCTTATTAGGGAGTTTTGTTTTCTTTTCAAATATATCATTCTTAAGTTTTGATTTCTCCCCACTTCTACTGTAAATACAATATAATAATATAATCTCTTCAACTATAATAAAATAATCTCTTCAACTGTTTTAGCTTAATGTTTTAAAAAGCTAAAAACTCCTTCTAAATCCTTGCTTTATAGAAGGCTCAAAATTTCTAGCTCTTTCCTCCCTGGCATTTTGCTTGGATTTCAGGAATATCCTGACTGCCCCCAGGATAAACTCATCAAGGAGGGAGGGAGGAGATTTGGAACCCACAATTTGAATATATATAAATTTTTTAAAAATATATATGACTAGAGAAAAATAAAATATTAAAATTACAAATATAAATAATTATGCAATATGTAGTGATAATAAATTATAAGTAAACAGAAATAACCAAAATATTATAATTCTAAAATATTATTAAAATACTAAAAAAGGTGGGGGCAGGGGGGGGTGGAGGGTAGGCTTAGACTATGAAACTTGTAATGTTTCCATTTTAGTAACAGCCTGCTTCTTCCAGGATAAAATCATGACCAGAAATCTCAGACTCCTAGAGATTTCTTCAGCTTAGGTACTCAACAATTTCTAAGTACACTAAATTGCCTCTTTCTTTCTCTCCTGCTAATCAGAATTGGAGCAAAACAAATAAAGAACAATTTCTTTCAAATCCTCCATTCTTAGAGCATTCAGAATTTCCAAGTCTTCATTTCCTAGTATTTGCTCTGCTTGGTTTAGACTCAATCCTCCAGGATGAGGAAAGTTAATATCATTCTGTGTCATTTAATAACCAATATTAATATGTAATCCATCCTAGTCCCCATTTTGTCAAATCCTCTAGCTCAAAAAACACTCTTTCTCAGTCTGAAGTGTAGGTATGATCCTAGCCCCTAGGGCACTTGCTTGATAACCTGGGATCCTTGATTCTATTTACTGATAAAACAAGAACCAGTTTAGGCTGCATCCCTCATAGGAGGGGGGAGTAATTTGGGGATGGTGGACTTTGATTTGAATGGTTCTAATTCTCTAGTCAAGATAAGTAGAGGCAGTTGATGCCCATCAAGCAATGATGCTTCCTAGATTGCCAGAGAAGGGCATGATCAGGCACAACTGAAGGCCAACCCACTTTCCCCAGCTACAGAATAATCATTGAGGGTTACCCCAGTCTCCCAATGAAGAAGTAATAGGTAGGAACTGAGGTGATTCTTAACCTACTTCCTTATTAAAATTTTTACCAGTTTGGATTGTCTTACCTTTGCCAGGGGAGGTCTAAATGATATACTATCAGGCCAATCAAAAGGAAGACAAAACTAGGTTTAAAAGACCCTGCGGGTCCTCAGTCCCCAGGATCTTTGGTCATTGAGAGAGGCCATTGACCCAACTTAGTGGTTTTTGCTAGCCTAACTAATACATTCATCATGTTCTAGACCCTGGTCTTTTAGCTGAGGTGACCAGCATGATGAACAGTTTACCCATTGCTTCCAATTAAATAGTATCTTGCTCTGCAGAAAACTGTGTATGCCAATTTTGTAATTTCCCTACTGAGTGCTACAAAAGACCACCTACTTAAAATAAATACCTGGAGTCAGAGAGCTAAAGCAGAAGAAAAAAAAATGGAGTTTATTTTCTTTCTTGAGAAAGGGCACACACCCACATATGGTAAGTGTGTGTATACAAGTTCAAAAACAAGTAATATATATGTTCCCTCTCCCACCCCTGTCTGACTCCCACTGGCTGGTCATCAGGATGTACAATCTATACACAACATCTAACCAAATCAGAAAACAGCATGATGTATAGCATACTCAGATCATGAGCTCATGATGGGGGTGGGGTGGGGGGTGGGCTAAGATTTATGGTAAAGCCAGCATGTTACTGAAGTTAAACAATGACAATGTAAGCTAAACACTACAGAACATACTATCAAGATATGGTTTTTCTGAGAAGAACACACTGTTCCCTCTTTGTCTCTCACCATCCCCCCTCTTGTTTTCTATGGAATGTGTTCTTCTCATCATTTAAATCTCCACTTATACATCTGCTCAATTAACTGTACTTGGTCCATATTTTATTTTCAGTATGAACTCCCAGATATAAGACAAGGAACAAATGCCAATAATTACCAAGACTATAACATCAAGTATGTTTAACAGTATTAGCTAATATCAAGTCTCTTTTGTAATTTCAGTGATGTACTCCCAATGTCCATTCAATTAGCAATTTCATCTTGGATCTCAGGAGTCCCATGTAGTTATCTGGTCTCTTGAACTCCTTTTCTTGGGGCAGTCTGGAAGATGTCTTGTCTCCAGGGCACCTCTTCAATGGATTCACTTCTCTGGTTTCAAATTACTTGTAGAGACTCCTCAGATGTTCCTGTTAAAATCTCTTGCGAAACAGATCTTAATACAGATGACCACAAATGAACTTACATAAAAGTTATGAAGTTAACTTCAATTGTAGTAAAGACTTAGGATGACACTTAAATGATTAGTTTCAAAACAGTACATGTCAAATAATAAACTCAAAGTGTTCATAATAAACTCAAATAGAATTGACCTTTCCTTAAGTGTAACAAAACATTCTATAAGTTATCCCCTCTAAGAAAACTGATTGCATTAAAAAGAAACTTAAGGTGTTTCTGATTCAGGGTTTTTTTGTTTTGTTTTGTTTTTTAGTGAGGCAATTGGGGTTAAGTGACTTGCCCAGGGTCACACACCTAGTAAGTGTTAAGTGTCTGAGGTGGGATTTGAACTCAGGTACTCCTGACTCCAGGACCAGTGCTCCACCTAGCTGCCCCCTGATTCAGTTTTTAAATGCATAACTAATAACAGACTGATGACAAAGCCAGATACTTATATATTTTAGTTGTTTTAAAATATAAAAAAGGACAGAATTTCTAGGTTAAATAGTTTGAATCTTATACCTGCATCTCACTCAGATATTATAGTATTAACCTAGGGATGAAGAGCCAATATTGTGTTCATGCTGATCAAGTGACATGATTATAGGAATTTGCCATAAAAGAAGAGGAACAAAGCTCTGAGGGAATAATACTTTCCAAACTTCATGTCCACTCCAGGGAGAAGTTTTGCAGACAGCCAGGTGTTTTGAGTCAGGCTTAAAATCAGCAAAATCAGCTAGGTGGGACCCATGTGACAGTGGGGAAACTGAGCCAGGAAAGTTCTACTTCAGCTCTTGCCAAAGTCATTCTCCCAGCCTTTCCCATGATAGTCCACCACCTGCTATTCATGCTTTGTAAAACCTCTCAGGATTGCTGGTATCATGGCTGCTTACTGGCAGCTTACTATGACTATATCGATTAATGTCATAAATTGTCCCATAATCTCTTAAATAGCAAACTGGAACAATCAGTACTTCAAATGAATTCACTTCTCAAGGATCATATATCCTAGGTAGCAAGCATTAACTATAATTGTACCCATGTTAAATTGATGCTTTTCGTCCCTAAATTAACACTAAATAAATGGATTTGCTTTGAGATGCTTAATAACAAATAAGAGTTGAAATAAGTGTAAATAATCCCAAATTGCATACAGAGAACAGACTAGAAAATGTCTCACATAATTGCAGCCAACAACCATATAGACATAAACATAGGATGCTGCCCTCAGAATTCCTTTAAACAATGGGAACATCTTCAAGATGACTCCACTACTTTGAATGCATTTCTACACATGTCCTAATTCCAGATTAAATAAGAAACATAAGTAAACTCAGATTCTCCATTAAGATGATATAAGAAAGCTGTTAAGTTACTACTGTCCACTAACATGTCTTATACATATGGCAAGTTTGGGCATTAATTTTACTATTGCTTAATACCAATAAATTCAGATCAAAACAGAAAAATCTTTTTCACAGCTTATTGCAGTAATTTAGATGCATTAGTATTGATTTATTAACCAATTGACTCAATATTGCAATAACAAATTTCCACTTTGTCTACCATGATGATAGAAATATACATACCAAACCTAAGAAGGAAACTGGGAATATTCAGGGTCCCAGAAAAACTTTCCTGTCAATTAATAAAGCATCACAAATCACAGTAGGTTTCGACATAATTGTTATCAATATCAAATTGGCATTGCAAACAAATAAACTTGCAAATAAGGTAGCAGGCCTAAAATCACACAAATGTTAGTTGAACATATATCCAATATTTCTTAAAAATACCTTTCTTTTGAAAAACAACTTAAAAATTTTCCTGATATTAAAAGGAATATTCACCCAACTTTCATGAGATAAAATACTTTCAAATGACAAATATCTCTCTCTTATTCAATCCTCAAAGCCAGAAAGGAATCTTTAAGATTGGAATTTGTCAAGATTAAGTTGGGGAAAGTTAACTTTACCTCCTCCCCCTTCTCCCTCATCCAAATGTGTTTGCAGTGGAGCAGAATTTCAGATTCCTCTAAATCAAAAAGGAAATACCCAATTAACTTATTTTTATTATAATAACAGATTTTTACCAGGCTCTTTTAAAATTATCTCATTATATCTCTTTCTCTCTCTCTCTTTTTTTGTTTCAAATTACAGTATCCCAAAATATCACAATATAAAGTCAGTGAGGCCAATAAAATCACCCAGCAGTTTTAAGCTAGACCAGGTCTTTTATCTCTAGATTTTTGTCTTCCTGTCTTTCAAGATAAGGAGTTGCTCTAAGGGTTTCCAAGTCCCATCCCCCCTTGGAACACCAAGCTGCATTTCACAAAGAAATCACGCGAAAGTTCCATATCTTTATCTCTCTTCTTGATTTTAAAAAAATATACATCATTGAATTGTGCTCATATTTTGTAATGACTACTTGCTCTGATTATAGAAACCTGCTTAGAGAAGACCAAGGTCGTCCTATCAGCCTATTCCCTAGGGACTCCTTGATTGCTTACTGAACAAATTTGGAAATTAAAGAATCATATACTCACCCTTTTTTGTGGTCTAGCAGTTCAAACTTGTAGGATTTGAAGGATCAGTAAACTCAAATTTTACAATGCTTATCTAAGAGAGGCAGCTAGGTGGCGCAGTGGATAAAGCACTGGCTCTGGATTCAGGAGGACCTGAGTTCAAATCCAGCCTCAAACAACTTGACACTTACTAGCTGTGTGACCCTGGGCAAGTCACTTAACCCTTATTGCCCTGCCAAAAACAAACAAACAAAAAACCAATGCTTATCTAAGGACTATGAATGGATAGCAGAGAATCCATACTCCAATGTCCAATTCAAATTTTGAGTAATTTACAATCCTGCATCCCCCTGCCAACTCCCAGAGCAAAGGTGTTTAGCCCTTTTTAAAACTTTTAGGGGTTAGAATCAGCTTTATGAAGTACAACCAAAAACCAGATCCTGGTTCGTGCACAGATTTTGTATCCTTTTTTCTCTGCCGCAAGTTTTCTCTTTATTTGCATGTGTTAGTTTGTTAGTTTATGTGTATGAGTGAGTGTAAAGAAAGCTGCTTTCCCCTCTTGGTCTGATCAGCCTGAGAGGTAGAGTGTGTGTGTGTGTGTGTGTGTGTGTGTGTGTGTGTGTGTGTTAATAGCAACATGCTTATTTTTGTTATTATCAATGGTACTCAATGACAATGCCTCTTGAATTTATTTAGAGAGAGAGAGAAAGAATAGGTATCCAGGTTTTAGCCCTGATGTTGCCATCTATTAGCTTAAACACTGGGTCCCCAGACAAAGTACTGAACCTTTTGGCAGCCACACCTATGCTGGCTGAGTATGGCACTGTGAACCCAATTGTAGAAAGCAAGACTCAATGGAAGAATTCTGTGTCCTCCCAGGAGGGTTCGTTTTGTACAAAAAGCAGTGACATAATCCATAAGATTTTCCTTAACTAACTAACATTAACTGACCACCAGTTCTGGTGGTAAAAAACTGGCATCCATTTTTGACATCTTGAATAATTAGAAAGGGATTCCTACTAGTGACCCCTGAATCCTGATTAGATTCATGGACTGAGCACCAGACCTTTGGCAAGGATGTTTAGCTAAGTTACAAGGTCCTTCTGGAGGGTTTCCAGAAATAATTGAAACTTTAGCTAGAGCATTCTTGAATACTGTCTCCAAATATCTTCCCTAGATTGCAAATTGGGTCAGTAAAAAAAATCTTTTAATTTCTCCAAGCAGAAGAGGTAAACCTGAAAAGGAGAAGTAAAATCCAGAGGCTCCCACTGCAGACTCAAGCTATCTTTGTGTAGGTATGTCTGGATGTGGGTGTCTCATGGCTTCTCCTTGGTCACATTGAAGATAAATTTTTGTGTATACACACATGGAGAGAGGGAGGGGGGTGGGGAGAGAGCAAGAGTGAGAGTGGGAGAGAGAGAGAGCAAAAATAATGTGCCAAAGGAAACTCCTTTGGGGGAAGCTCCTTGAAGCATAAGGAAGAACTCCCAAGTGATGTAGGAATGCCAAAAAAGAAATAATTAGGTTTGTAATATCTGGTTTAAAACAAGGGAAATTTTATCTAGTGAATGACTCTGGCCTCAGTTCAAAACTTTAGATTATCATAAGCTGAAAGATTTTTTTTTAAGTTTTAGCAGATAAAAACCAAAACAGACTATTAGTATTTTATCAGAATTTTAAATAAATTTAAACCATCTGATGACATTTTTCCCCTCCAAGAAGACGTTAATCATAATTAAAGGGGTGATGGGTTTTTTATTTTAATATTTTTCCCAATTACATGTAAAAAATTTTACAAATTTGATTTCCACCCCCACTACATCATTGAGAAGACAAGAAATTTGATAAACATTATACATATACAGTTATGCAAAAGGCATTTCCATATTAGTCATGTTATAAAAGGAAATACAGACCAAAAAACAAATTTAAAAAACAGCCAAGAAAAATAAAGAAAATAAAAAAGAGTATGCTTCAATCTGCATTCAGATTCCATAGTTCTTTATCTGGAGATAGAATTTTTTGTCATAAGTTCTTCAGAATTGGATTTATTTATCTATTGCTAAGTCATTCATAGTTGATTGCTGGACAATATTGCTCTTACTGTGTGTATTCTTGATTCATCTCACTTCACTTTGCATCAGCCCATATATGTCTTCACAGGTTTTTCTGAAAGCATCCTGATCACCTTTTCTTATATAGCACAATGGAATTCCATCACAGTCATATACCACAACTTGTTCTGCCATTCCCTAATTGATGGAAATCCCCTCAATTTCCAATTGTTTGCTACTACAAAAAGAGCTGCTATAGATATTCTTGTACATGTTAAGTCCTCTCCTTTTTTTGATGTCTTTCAAATATAGACCTGGAAGTATTATTTCTAGGTCACGGGTTATATACCTTTTTATAGCTCTTTGGGCATAGTCCCAGATTGCTCTCTAGAATTGTATCAGTTCACAACTCTATCTACAATGCACTCAAGTACAGTTCCCATATCCCACACCAGTATAATTTTATTGTCTTTTTCCTCCTGTAATTCATTGAACTTATCCTTTAAAAAATTTGGATGCTATATCATTTGGTAGATATATGTTTAGTATTGATATTACTTCATTTTATATGGCACCTTTCAGCAAGATGTAGTTTTCTTATATCTTTTTATTTGATCTGATTTTTCTTTTTCTTTGTCTCAGATCACGATTGCTACCCCTGCTTTTTTGTTCTTTTTACTTCAACTGAAGTATAATACAGTCTACTCCAGCTCTTGATATTCATTGCTTCAAGTTTGTTTCTTGTAAGCAACATATTGTAGGAATTTAGTTTTTACTTCACTCTGCTATCAACTTCTGTTTTGGGGTGTGTATTCCATTCACATTTACAGTTATGATTACTAACTGTATTTTCCTCCATCCTCATTTTCCCTCTCTTTATCCTTTCTCTCTCATTTCAGTCTGCCCCCCCTAAAAAGTGTTTTGGTTCTGACCACTACCTCCCCCAATCTGTCCTCCCTTCTATCATACACATCACCCATCTCTTATCTCCCTCTCCCCCAACTTACCAGTGGAGTAAAATACATTTCTATACTCAAATGAATGTGTATGTTATTCCCTCTTTGAGCCAATTCTGATGAGAATAAGGTTGGAGAATTGTGTGCCAACCCCCGCCCCCCCACACCATTCTCGCCTCCATTATAAAACCTCTTATATATAAGGTAATTTTCCCCATTCTACCTCTACATTTGCCCTTCTTCTAGTGCATCCTTCTTTCTGACCCTTTTATTTTTTTAATATCATGGCATCATATTCAGCTCACGCCTTTCCTTTCTGTCTATGTATATTCCACCTAACTGCTCTAATAATGATAATGTTCTTAGAAGTTACAACTATCATCTTCCCTTGTAGTAATGTAAACATTTTTAACCTTAATGAATTACTTATATTTCCTCTTTCCCTCTTTTTTCAATCTTAGCAGTATTTTATTTTTTCTAGTTACATGTAAAGTTATTTTTCAACATCTGTTTTTATAAAATTTTGAGTTCCAAATTTTTCTCCCTCCCTTCCCTCTCCCCTCCCCAAGACAGAAAGAAATCTGGTAAAGGTTATATATATACACACACACATACATACACACACACATATACACATATACATATATATAATACATATACATATATACATATATGTACACACAATCACATTAAACATATTTCTGCATTAGTCATAACAAAAGGAAAAAAATTAAAAATAGCATGGTTCAACCAGCATTCAGATTCCACAGTTCTTTTTTCTGGATGTGCATTTTCCACCATTAGTGCTTTGGAATTATTGTATTGCTTAGAGGAACTAAGTCTATCACAATTGATCATTGCACAATGTTGCTGTTCCTGTACACAATGTTCTCCTGGTTCTGCTCACTTCACTCTGCATCAGTCCACTTGTCTTTCAAGGTTTTTCTGAAATCTGCCTACCCATCATTTCTAATAGCACAATAGTATTCCATTACATTCATATACCACAACTTGTTCAGCCATTCCTCAATTGATGGGCATGCCCTCAATTTCCAATTCTTTGCCAACACAAAGAAAGCTATTATAAATATTTTTGTACATGTGGATCCTTTCCCCTCTTTTATTATCTCTTTAAAATACAGATCTAGTAGTGGTCAAAGGGTATGCACAGTCCTATAGCCCTTTGGGCATAGTTCCAAATTGCTCTCCAGAATGGCTGGACCTATTCACAACTCCATCAACAATTCATTAGTGTTCCAATTTTTCTACAGCTTTTCCAGCATTTGTTATTTTCCTTTTTTTGTCATCTTAGCCAATCTGATACGTGTGAGGTGGTACCTCAGAGTTGTTTTAACTTGCATTTCTCTAATCAATAGTGATTTAGAGCATTTTTCATATGGCAATAGATAGCTTTGATTTCTTCATCTGAAAACTGCCTGTTAATATCCTTTGGTATCTCAATTGGGGATTTCTTTACCTTTTTATACTTCTCTTGATATTTTTTATATATCAAGTATATGTACATACATACATACATATATATACACATATATATATATATATATATATATATATATATATATATATATATATATATATATATATATATACACACACACACTTATCAAATATATTTGAAAATCCGGTTTCATCAGCATTGCTTGAAAATCCTTATTTCATTAAATGTCCATTTTCCCCCCTGAAGGATAATAGTCTTACCAGGTAGGGGATTCTCGGTTTTCATTTTAGCTCCTTTGCCCTCTAATATATAAAAGCACTCCTATCCTTAACTGTAGAAGCTGGTAAATATTATGTTATCCTGACTGTGGCTCCACAGTACTTGAGTTGTTTCTTTTTGGCCGCTTGCAGTATTTTCTCCATGAGCTAAGAGCTCTGGAATTTAGCTATAATATTCCTGGGAGTTTTAATTTTGGGATCTCTTTCAGGAGGTAAGTGGTAGATTCTTTTGATTTCTATTTTGCTCTCTGGTTCTAGTATATGGCTTCCAGGTAGTTCAATGATTCTTAAATTATCTTGCTTTGATCCATTTTCCAGGTCAGTTTTTTTTTTCTTCAAAGAGATAGTTATCATTTTCTTCTATTTTTCACTTGATTTTGCTTCATTTTTTTCTGATAGAGTCATTAGCTTCCACTTGCCAAATTCTATTTTTTAAGTAATTATTTTCTTCAGTGAGCTGTTGTACCTCCTTTTCTATTTGGCTAACACTATTTTTAAGGAGTTTTCTTTAGTGAATTCTGTACATCTTTTTTCAATTTCACCAATAAAGAGTTCTTCCCTTTAGTAGATATTTGTGCCTCTTTTATCATTTGACCTAGTGATGTAGTTCCTATTAGGCAACCCTAACCTTTTAGTCCCTTGGACTTATCCACTTGGAGAAGTAACAATCCTAGATTTAATGAGGATTCTGTAGCAGTGATAGATCATTTTGGAGACATTTAATGGTTATAATCCTACTTGAGAAGATATAATGGATTTAATGGTGACACTACTCTCCATGGGAGAAGGACAAGTTGTCATAGAAGAAACAAATAGTTTGGCTTATTTTGGTGTACAGTGTGAGAGTTTGCTCTATGCCTAGTTTCTTTTTTTTCAGGGTCTGGGAAGATTTTATTTTATTTTTAATTCTTTAAAACCTTTATTAATCTTCATAATTCTCATTCCCATTTCTGTTCCAAACTTTGTGTTCCAAATTCTCTTGCTCCCTCCCTCCCCATGCCTCTATAAGAACTCAAGCAATTCAATATAAGTTATACATGTGCACTCATGCAAAACATCTCCACATTAGTCAGGCAGTGAAAGAAAACAGAAAAAAATAACTTTAGAAAGGGGAACTAACAAAAAATTATACTTCAATCTGAATTCAGATACCATCAGTTCTTTTTCTGTAGATGGATTGCATTTTTATAAGTTCTTCTGATAGCATCCTTCTCATAATTTCTTTCACAGTTACTATTGCCCTGCATCCTATTCCTTCCCCTTGATATTTACTCTATTTTCTATCTTCTTTTACACTATCCCTCCTCAAAAGTGTTTTGCTTCTTACTGCCCCCCCTCTTCCAATCTTCCCTCTATTCCTTCACCTCTCCCCCCTTATCCCTTCCCCTCCCACTTTCCCGCAGGTCAAGATATATTACTATACCCACTTGAGTGTTTATGATATTCCCTCATTGAGCCAATTCTGATGAGAGTAAGACTCTCTCCCCTGCAACTTCCCCAATTCCCCCTCCACTCCTTAAGCTATTTCTTGTTTCTTTTATGTTGGCTACTTTACCCCATTCCACCTCTCCCTTTCCCTTTCTTCCACTGCATTCCTCTCACCTCTTAATTTTATTTTAAAGATGTCATCATGGGGCAGATAGATGACACAGTGGACAAAGCACTCACCCTGGACCCAGGATGCCCCAAGTCCAAATCTGGCCCCAGACATAAGCCAGCCCACCCTGACTGCCCCACAAAAAAAGGATAAACAAAAAATAAAAGCTTTACCAATATCATCCCTTTATATTCAGTTCACTCCTGTGCCCTCTTTCTAAGTATATTACTTTTAGTTTCCCTAATACTGAGAAAGTTCTTATGAGTTAGCAGTATCATCCCCATGTAGGAATGTAAAGACTTTAACCTTTTAACATCGCTCATGATTTCTTTTTTCCTGTTTACCTTTTTATGCTTCTCTAGGGTCTTGTATTTGGAAAGTAAAATTTTCTATTCAGTTCAGGTCTTTTCATTATAAAGGCCTAAAAGTCCTTTTTATCATTGAAGTCCCATTTTCCCCTGAAAGATTATTCTCAGTTTTGCCGGGTAGGTGATTCTTGGTTGTAATCCCAGTTCCTTTGCCCTCTGGAATATCATATCCGATGCCCTCTGATCCTTTAATGTAGAAAGTACTAGATCTTGTGCTATCCTGACTGTGGTTCCACAGTAATTGAATTGTTTCTTTCTAGCTGCTTGCAATATTTACTCTTTGACCTGGGAGCTCTGGAATTTGGCTATAATATTCCTGGAAGTTTTCCTTTTGGGATCTCTTTCAGGAGGTGATGGGTAGATTCTTTCCATTTCTATTTTACCTTCTGCTTCTAGAATATCAGGGCAATTTTCCCTGACAATTTCTTGGAAGATGGTGTCTAGGCTCTTTTTCTGATCATAGTTTTAAGTTAGTTCAATAATTTTCACATTATCTCTCCTGGATCTATTTTCCAAGTTAACTATTTTTCCAAGGAGATATTTCACATTGCCCTCTATTTTTTTATTCATTTGGATTTGCTTTATTGTGTCCTGATTATTTATAAATAGCTTCTATTTGTTCAATCCTAACTTTTAAGCAATTATTTTCTTCAGAGAGCCTTTGTACCCCCTTTTCCATTTGGCCAATTTGGCTTTTCAAGCTGTTGACTTTTTTTTTCATGAGCCGCCTTCATCACTCTCATTTCTCTTTCCATTTTTTCCTATACCTCTCTTACTGTTCCCTCTACCTCTCTTACTTTATTTTCAAAATTCTTTTTGAAAACTTTTATGGCCTGAGACCAATTCATATTTTTCTTGGAAGCTTTGCATGTAGGAGCTTTGACTTTGATATCTTCTTCTGAGGGTGTATTTATTCTGATTCTGCTCACTTTGCCTCACTTTACATAATTCATCCCTATTTTTTTCTGCAACCATACCTTTCATCATTTCTTATGGCAAAGTATTCTTTCACCCCATTCCCATACCATAGCTTTTTCAGCCATTTTTCACTTGATGGGCATCCCCTCACTTCCTAATTCTTTGCCACCACTGTAAGAACTGCTATAACTATTTTACTACATACAGCTTTTTCTTTTTTCTTCAAAATTTCTGCAGTATATATCTAGTCATGGTATTGCTGGGTCTATGAGGGTGATTGGTTTTATAGTTTGGGGGTCATAGTTCAGGTGTCAGACTGAGAAACTCTTTATTCAGCTGGGACCCTTGGAGATAAACAGACCATCATATCTTCATGGGCTAGCAGTTCCCAGGGAAAAGGAATGCTACTTTTCTCATTTTATTTATTCATGATTTCTCTTCCCCTTTGGAAGGGGATTTGTCTTTCCTAGGATTTGCCCTTTTCCTCTGTAACTTAAATAGTCAGGCTTTCTCTACACTGCTGGACTCCTTGGTATAAGGAGCTCACACATGCATGTGCTTTTTCTCTTATAATAAATCCAGTTGCAGTGCATGTTTCATTAACTTGTGACGTTGTTTTTGGTTAAGAGTAAATGATGTGGGGGGAGGCAGCTAGGTGGTGCATTGCATTAAACACCAGCCATGGATTCAGGAGGACCTGAGTTCAAATCTGACCTCAAACACTTGACACTTACTAGCTGTGTGACCCTGGGAAAGTCACTTAATGCTCATTGCCCTGCAAAAAAAGAGTAAATGATGCAATGGTGGAATATATATGCATCATGGAATTAATCATTTATTGTTTCATAATCAATCTTCTCCTCATCTATCTTTCAAATAATTACTTGGTGTTTTTTTTTAAGAAAAATATTCTTTGAACTTATCATCATTTGGTATTTCATTGTTAAGGTGTCATTTGTTTCTCTGTCTTATGTATTTGCTTTCTGAATCAATTACTATTTATATTAAACTATGGTCTGGGCAGAGAGGTGGGGGTAGGGGGCTGACATCAGTCTTTCATTTCTCTTCTCTGCTCCCCAGTTTCCCCCTGCAGAGCCCAGTGAACAAACGGTCCAGCCCCGGCTCTTCAGTTCACAAGCCCCTGCCCTGCCGTGATGGCCACTGGCACCACTGCCTACAGCCCGATCTACCGGGTCCTGATTCGGGTGTCTGAGACATATCCCAGAATGGAGAGGAAGCTGCAAAAGTATTTCCAGAATCCATACAAGTCTGGGGGAGGCAAGTGCAAGGTCAAATTTGGTCCCACAGAAGACACTTTCTGGGTAGAGTTTTATAAAAAACAAGCCAAAGATGGTGTGATAGCAAAGAAAGATCACACTTTGGCAGTCAGTGATACGTCAGAGGTGAACATCTTCATAGAAACAAGTGAAGACCCAGAAGAGAACAACACTTTGGAAGTAAGCCAGCTTTCCTCTCAGACTGAATCACTCCCAAAGGAATCTTCAGATGAGAAGCTCCCAGATGAAGGAGGTGATCGTAGCTCTTCTAAGTCCTTCATTCAAAAGCTATTTCTCCATGTGGAGGCCCAGCTGAACTTCAAGCTTTCTGAAGAACAAAGGGAGGCAATTATTAACCTCTGCCCAAATCTCAAAATAGAGGGAGGCCATGATGCACCTGAGAAAGTGATTGGTGACTATGAAGATATTGAAAAAATGTATCGATTCTTAAGTGAGAAGATGTTGACAAATGACCAGAAAGAAGATTTTTCCCACTCGGCCTCAGCAAGAGAAATTGAGCACAGTAAGCCAAATGGCCGCGACAGTCCCATTCTTCAGTCAAACCCAGATCAAGGAACAGAAGAAGAGGCAGACCTTATCTCAATTCCTTCACATCTGTATGAATATTTCAAATATTTCTTTGCTGAAACTCTGGACAAAATAGAAAGTGATCATCAAGTACGTATCAAAAGTACCCTGGCATATCCTACTGGCAATGTGGTTATAGAGTTTGAGACAAGTAAGCCAGGGGACAGAAAAGCAGCTCAAGAAGCTTTTACCACAGCATTTCAGAGGGAAATACAGAATGTGACCCATACCGATGTTCACTTCCCAGATGACCAGCTGGCACTCGAAGTTCAAGAAACACTGACTGATGTGTTCCCAAACCTCCATATTAAAGCTGAAGAAAAAGGCTTAATCCTCTGGGGAAACCCAAAGGATATTTCAGAAGCTCAACATTTCATTGAAGCCAACTTCTCCCGTGAACAACCTGTGAAAATGATGGGTTCCCAAAACATGACAAAGTATGAAATTGAGATTGACACTGCTCACTTGCGTCTTCTGCGCCAAGAAATCACAGAAATAGAAAAAACATATGACATTGAAATGCAACTGGTGAACAAACCCCAAACCCGAACAACCCTCATTGTGTTTAAGCCAAAAGACAGAAGCTTAGACCTCTCTGCAAATGCTTATGAAGATTTCATTTATGTCTTTCAGATGCTCGTACCTCAGTTTATCAAAGAGCTAGTGATCCTGAAACCATTAGACCAAGAGAGAAACCATTGGCCTGAAAAGACATTCTTTGAAGACTTTGACAGAAAGCACCCCCTTGTAAACTTTGAGTGGAATGAACCAGAACTGACACTGACAGGTCTGCCCAATAACCTTGAAGAAGCGATAAAATATATTCGGAGGTGTTTTAGTATTGAATTTCCTATTCAGCAGAATCAAGGCCCAGCTCTCCCTTTGGGAGGGAATTGGAATGGTGACCTCAAATCCCCCTTGGACAAAAATGATGCTGCTGATGATTTCAATATGAATTTATCTCCCTTCAAAGGGTTGCCTAACTGGTGGGACTTGGGGAAAGAGAAGAAGAGAGAGGAAGATGAAGACTGTGTCATCTGTATGGAAGTCATTCGCCAGAAAGAAGTCCTCCCAAAGTGCAAGCATGGGTTCTGTGGTCCCTGCATCAGAGAGGCCATGAAACATAAGCCAGTGTGCCCTGTATGCCAGACTTCCTATGGCGTCATGAAAGGGAATCAGCCAGATGGAACGATGACGACCTCTTACAGAACCTCTTCACTTCCTGGTTATAATTCCTATGGCACCATTGTGATTCATTACGACATGCGGGGAGGCATACAGACAGAAGAGCATCCCAACCCAGGAAAACGCTTTGAAGGAACAAGGCGGGTGGCGTACTTGCCAAATAATGAAGAAGGACGCCAGGTCTTGCACCTCCTCAGAAGAGCTTTTGACCAAAGGCTGATTTTCACCATAGGACAGTCCCGGACCTCAGGAGTCAAAGATGTGATCACTTGGAATGATATTCACCACAAAACTCTGCAGTTCGGCGGGCCAGAAAACTTTGGTTACCCTGATCCCAACTATCTGCCACGAGTCAAGATGGAGCTGAAGGCAAAAGGAATCGAGTAAGAGTGCTGACTTCAAGGATGCCTTGAGAGCTGGGTTTGCAAGAGCTGTAGCTGTGGACAGTAATTAAAGAAACCATTAAAATATGTGTGGGTTTAAGCATCATTTAGAGGAAAAGAAAAGCATTTGAGAAGAATTTAGTTTGTTTAGAGGTGAGTGGGATGAACTGCTACAGCTAACCTGTCTAATTTCTTGGAGTGTTTTACTTTCTATTAAACAAGACCCAAAGTGTATCTCTCAGTGCTTTACTTCCTGTCTCCATTTTGCTGTCACCGGGAATGCTGGACTTAAGGAATCTTCTATTGTACCACCTGCACATGGTGATGACTGAGCCTCAGGCCCATTCACATTATTTGTCGTCAGCTGTTAGTGGCCTCAGAACTAACCAGTGCTAGCTCCCTTCTAATTGACATGGTAGCCAGGAACATTGAAAAGATTGGAAGACATCTTAAAGACGATGATAATCTTCAGATACTTACATGAGTCCTTCAGAAAGAAACTATCCATCCTTGGGTCCCTGGAAAATTTGATGTAAATTGAACCATGGAGAAAGATATTTCTGTCTTCAGTCAACAGTGACTTCCAATCACTTTCTGGGACAAATAGAAAAGCCTCTGTTTGGCATTCAAAGCCCTTCATAACTTTGCTTCTCCCTTTCCTTCCCCACTCTGGACTCTGTGATTCTGTGATTGTGGCCTCCTTGGTGTTCCCTGTACAAGAATCTCCATCTCATCAGACTGTGCATTTTCACTGGATATTCCCCATGCCTGGAATTCTTTTCCTCCACATTTCTACCTACTGATTTTCCTGACTTCCTTCAAGTCCTACCTAAAATCCCACCTTCTACACGAAGTTTTTTCCAAACCCCCTTTTACTAGTGCTTTTGCTCTGTGGATTATCTATGATTTATCCTATATGAAACTTGTTTGTACAGAGTTGTTTGTCTGCCCCATTAGATTATGAGCTACTTGAGAGTAGAGACTGTCTTTTGTCTTTTTTTTGTATCCCCAGTACTTAGCACAATGCTTACCATATTATAGGCACTTAATAAATACTGATTGACTAACTGACTCATTATGGGTAGGTTCATTAACTTGTCTGGGTATCAGAATTTCCAAATTAATAGACAACTGCTGTAGGCTTGTGTGCTGTTCTGCTTCTCAGCATTCTTAACTCACCTTTTGGTGTGCACTTTGTGGCAATGGCTGTTTGTCTAGTCTTAGTGAGACCACATTCATACCCAAATATTTTCTGACTTTTAACCTCCTCAATGTGGTCTGCTCAATTTCCATTGTTCTAGTTGAACTCAAAAGTGTAGTTGTAGGGCAGTAGATGAAATGCTCCTTTATCTCTAAATGTGTTCACTTTTTGTATTTGCTACAAAACCTAAGCAGAAATATTCATGAAGAGCTTAAATAGGGGATCCTATGGCATTGCTTGGAGAATGAACAAAAATCTTTGACACAGATGATCTACCTTTCACAGGCAGAAACAGTTTGTGATAATGCAAAGCCCTAGTGCACCAGGGCAGAAAGTTAAGTATTGGATCTCAAATGATCTTTAGTTGGTTCTTCTCTAAATAATTAAATCATCTGAATCTAGCTCTATGTTTATCTTAGTGGAGTAATGATTTAATTGCTGTGTGCTTTAAATAAAGTGAAAATTGTGTAATGATCAGGAAAAATTAGTTATGGTCTGTCAAGAATTTATTAAATACTTATGTGTTTGATGTTTTTTTGCAATACCTCTGTGGCCTAAATTGACATGTTCAATTTTTGAAGAAGTTCTATGAAAAAGTTCTACTATGCTTGTGCTACTTTGAAATGTGTATATTGTATTGCAGTCCCATTTAGAAGATGCTAGAAGTCTTTCTGATCTAGTTACTCCAACAGTTTGTTCAGTTCCTTGTTTTCCTTTGTGTTGATATCTCTATTAAAATCATTCCAAACTGAGAGAGGTGTTCATGATTTAGTATGTATACACATTCATTTATACTCTTATCTTTTTCTGAGGTACAAATCCAGTAATTCCCTCACATGAGCCAGGAGGATGCTTGAGTCTCAAGTGTGGAGAATGCAGCAGCCAAAATTACTGGTGACCCAAGCACAGGCTGAAGGCTGGGAAGCCAGAATGAATTAAGGTGGACCCTTTGGTGGGAAAAAAACAATTTTAAATTTTCTACAAACGTCTAGAAAAGATAGTAGGTGAATCACAAGATTCCCAAGTGTGGCATGGATATGCCACTTTACCTCAGTCTCTTAGTGAACCTGAAGCAATATAGTACCTAAATCAGCCTTTTCCTCCAGGAGTTCCAAAAATACTTCCTCCTGAATAAAGAATATATATCATAATTTACAGATGGGCTCTTTCAATCACAACAAAATCAAAGTGATAGCAAGTGATAGCAAAATAGCATGATTTTAAATTAAAAGTCCTCTTTGAAGAGAGGGTCTGGAAGAGTAAAGCAAGATAGCTTTTAATTATCTTACCTCTTCTTCCATTTTCTTCCATTTTTCTTCTTTCTTATTATTCAAATCCTTCTTAAATTTATTGGAGGTATAATACCCACTTCAAAGATACCAGTAATCCCTTTGGTTTGGATACAATGTTTCTCAAAATGCCATTGAGTTTGCTAACTTACCTCCTTCAAATGAACCTTCCTCTGGACAGTGCAAATATGACTTTTCATAGAACCATTTCACACATGGCAAAAAGATATTAACCTCTTGATATAGAGACCTGACAATAACATACAGAGGCTCCCATATTTCTCCACCATTTTAATCAGTGGAGATCCAGAAAGGATATTTTCAGAGCATGCAATACCCATTTTCTAATTGACAATCCCTAGTCTCCAATTTCTTCACAGCTCCTTACTTCCCAAGGCACAGGTCAGTGGAGTCCTGGGATAGAGACTTCTTTGAAAGGCAGGGTCACTTACCTGCTAGAAAGTGGCCATGAATACCCACTGGGAGTTCACTTACCATTCCTTCAGTGCCTGAGATTCCTGCCTAGTCAGCCAAATTTTCAGGTTGGAATGAACATAAGTTCATTATAGAGACGATTCTTGAAAGAAAATAAAATATTTGGAAAGAGGAAAACAGTTTCATTAAGAATATATACAAGGGGCAGCTAGGTAGCTCAATGGATAAAGCACCACCTTGGATTCAGGAGGACCTGAGTTCAAATTTGGCCTCAGACACTTGACATTTACTAGCTGTGTGACCCTGGGCAAGTCACTTAATCCCAATTGCCTCACCAAAAACAAACAAAAAAACCCCACAAACAAAGAATATATCCATATAGGCAGTCTCCTATCAGCATTATGCACCTACTATTTGCCAAGCACTGTGCTTTTGCACTGGAGATACAATAAGAGGCAAAAGACTATCCTTGCCCTGAAGGAACTTACCATCTAATTGGGGAGACAACATGGAAAACAAATATAAACAGACTATATGCAGAATAAATAGGAAATAATTAAGACTGAAGGAAGTATAATTAAGAGAGGCTGGAAAAATCTTCCTGTAAAAGATGGGATTTTTTTTAGACCTAAAGGGAGTCAGGGAAGTCAGTAGGTGGAGTTGAGGAAGTCCTGGCATGGGGAAACAGCCAGAGAGACTACCCACAGATGGTGTCTCCTATTTATGGAACATTTAGGAGACTTGCATCATGGTATAAAAGAGTGCATGATGGAGAGTAAGATGTCTGGAAAGGTAGAAGATGGCTAGAATATGAAGAAGGGCTTTGAATGCCAAACAGAACATTTTATATTTGCTCCTGGAGGCAATAGGGAGCAACTTGGAGTTATTGGGGGAGATGGGGCTTGGGGAGTGACATAAGATCTAGTCTGTAGGAAAATCACTTTAATGGATGAATAGAGTATGGATTGGAGTGGGAAGAGACTTGAAATAGGCAGACCCACCCACATGCTACTGTAGTAGTCCAGGCATAGGGTGATGAGGGCCTGAACCAGAGTGGTGGCAGTGTCAGAGAAGAGAAGGG
The DNA here is from genome assembly GCF_019393635.1 of Dromiciops gliroides. Lineage (NCBI taxonomy): Eukaryota > Metazoa > Chordata > Mammalia > Microbiotheria > Microbiotheriidae > Dromiciops > Dromiciops gliroides. The sequence continues at coordinate 17,059,383 of NC_057867.1, read as the reverse complement.
GGCACATTCAAGAAATATTACAGAGGTGATACTGACAGGCCTTGGAAACAGATTGGAGATGTGGGGTGAGAGATAGTGTGGGGTCAAAGACGTCCCATATTTCAAGAGCCTGAGGGATTGGGAGGTTAGTGTTGCCTCATATATGAGAAAGGGGAGAGATTAAGGGGAAAGATAATGAATTCTATTTTAGACGTGTTAAATACCAGACATCTACAAGTTCAAGATGTCTGAAAGGCAGTTGGAGATGCAAGATTGGAGGTCAGCAGAGTTTGGGGCAGGAAAGGTAGATTTGAGAATCATCAGCATAGAGATGGTCATTAAATCCCTGGGAGCTGATGAGATAGTATAGAGTATAGAGGGAGAAGAGAAGAGGCTCCTGGATAGAACTTTGAGGAACCCGCATGGTTGGAGAGTGTTATCTGGAGGAGGATACTAAGAGGGAGCAGTCAGATAGGTAGGAGGGGAATCAGGAGAGAATGGTGTCTGAAAAACCAGGAGAGAAGAGAATATGGAAAAAAGAGGGAGGTGATCACTGTGAAAGGTTGCAGAAAAGTGAAGGAGATTAGAATTGAGAAAAGGCCATTGAATTTTGCAATTAATATTCATTGGTACCTTTGAAGTGAGCAGTTTCAGTTGAATGATAAATTTGAAAGCCAGAATGTAAGGGGTTAAGAAGAGAGCAAGAAGAGAAAAAGCAGAGGCACTTATTGTAGGAGGCCTTTTTTGTTTGTTTGTTTTTTAGTGAGGCAATTGGGGTTAAGTGACTTGCCCAGGGTCACTTAGCTAGTAAGTGTTAAGTGTCTGAGGCTGTATTTGAACTCAGGTACTCCTGACTCCAGGGCCTGTGCTCTATGTAGGAGGCCTTTTTGAGGAGTTTAGCTACAAAACCCAGAGGAGATATAGACAACAGTGGAGATGAAAAGGTCAAGTGAGAGTTTTTGAGGATGGGAGAGACATGGACCTATCTGTAGGCAGGAAACAGGGAGAGATTGAAAATAAGTGGTAGCAAAGGGATGACAGGGTAGTCTATTGGAGGACATGGCATTGCTAGAACAAGTAAAAGGTAGTTAACCTTGATAAGGAGTAAAGCCACCCAATCATGGGAGAAGAATGAAGGAGGAGATAGTGGCAAAAGCAATCTGTGTGATCACAGATGAGGAAAAGGGAAGTCACCTGAGAGGGTGGTGCAAGGGGATGCCATGGGAGGTTTGAGGAGAGGTGAAAAGGTTTGAAAGGCCTGCCAGGGAGGGGGGATAGGGAGTTGATAGGAGCGACAATAGGATTGCCTAGCAGTGGAAGAGGCCCAGTTGAAGTTGTAGAACTTTATGACCATCAGAACAGTTGTATGATTTCTTTAGGTGAGTACTCCAAAGCTAAGACTTGGGTAGGACATAAATGGTGATACAAGAGGTCCAGGAATTCAAGTGTGGAGGACAGTGTAGAGTTGAATTGGTTCAGCAAGGGGACAAGATGGGGGGGGAAGAGAAGCTAGTTTAGGGGTGATGGCTTGGTAGAGAATTAGTTGAGGGGTCAAAGAATTGGAGATAATGATATGGACAAAGAGCAGGATTCTTAAAGCAAAGGCTTAAAGAGGTGAAATCCAATAGGTTATGGCTGGATAAGGGGATTTTGGAATTCTTAAACTTGGAAGTGGTACCATTGTGAGTGATGGCAAGATCCAGGGTATAAGCATATTGGTATGTAGCTGAGGTAGTGAGTAAATCGAGGAACTGAGTGGTTAGGGTGATAGAGGGAGAGTCAAGATGTGAGTTGAAGTCCCTTAGAATGAGGGAGGAGTTGAAGAGGAAAGAATCATTATGAGCCATGTACCAGACTGATTGAATATGGAAGGGGAGTGACCTGGGAGCTTGTAGACAACACCTACCAGGATTTTAATTGGGTGGTAGCTATGAATAGCATGAACCTCAAGGGAAGAGAGGTTGTTGAGTGTTGGAGGTAGAGGGAGAATATGGAAGTGGAAATGGGGAGCAAGGAATATTTTAACTCTTCCTTGACCAGTGAATGAGAGAAGGTGCAGGAAGTACTGGAAAGGGTGACCATGGAGAAAGAGTGTCATCTAAGGGTAGTCAGGCTCCAGTAATACCTATATATGATAGGGGTGGGAGAGGATTTAGGACTAAGGGAAATTTGTTGACTATGGCAGAGGGGAAGGGTTGGGTGGTGTGAGAGTTACTTAGGGTTAAGAGAGTTGAGGGGTGTGAAAATAAGTAACTAGTGGGTAGGGTGTATGGAATGTGGTTTTTGATGATACTCTTGAGGGGTTGAGAGTCACTGGAATGAGAAGGGTATGACCAGGTGTGAGAATATTCATCTTTGAGTGGAAGGCACCACTCATCTGGAGAATGTGAAGATGGGAGGAATACACTCAGGTGGTCAAATGGAAAACCCTGTTTCACTAGTCCTCTTCCCTCAGAAGGGTGGAGATTAGGCAGGAAAATGGTGCAGCAAGAGGAGAAAGTCAAACCTGTGCAATAAGAAATATGTACCAACTTTTCTCTTCCCTCAAGAGGCAAGCACAGCAGGAGATGGATGGCCTGACATGCAAAGGTAGGTTGCTCCTTTTTGCATCAGAGACTCTTCGTATATTATTGTAGATGGTGAGCCGGTAGCAGGAGGTAGAAGTTACCTTGTGTGAGTTCAGATGGAAGCTGTTGATTTGGGGCATGTGGAAGACTCCTGACCTGGTCCTTTGCCACCTTCCCTCAAAGGACACTATAACCCCCATATTTAATTTTCCTCCAGCCTATTTCTTTCTCTTTGTGCCCTTTCACTTCCCTCATTCCTGCATGTGTTGAATATAAAAAGAAAAAATAGACATTCCAAGTGGCAAAGAATGTCCTAGGTCTGGGTTTGAGTCAAGGTTTAACCAGGAAATCCATTTCTCTATCTCTTCCTTTGAAGCCCTTAAGGTTAACACTATGTCTGCACTTCTTCTTCCAGGAAGAACTTAGCTGTCTACCTCTCCTGAACAAATGTCCTACCACAGCTGGTACTGTTACCTTTGAAAAGTGAGTTTCCTTCTGGTTCTCCACCTATTTTTCCTGTGAATCCCTTAAAGTTAATATGATTTCTCCATTTATGGGTCCTGGGATTATTCCACTGAGGAATGGCACAATCTCCGTTTTCTAGACAAATTTCATTTTGAAAAGTTCACTGTTAGTTCAGAAAGGTGAGTTTAAAGAATTGAATTTGCTTAGGAACTTTATATAGCTTGCCTTTTTGGCAGGGATAGAGAAAAGAGGAGAATTTGGAGCACAAAGCTTTTTTTAAATGGACATTAAAATTGTTTTTTGCATGTAATTGGGAGAAAATAAAATTCTAAATAAAGAAAAAAGAAAGAAAGAAATTTATAGATGTTGGGGGTGGGACCATCAGTGAGGACAACTCTAGTCAGGTACCTCCTGATGGGCCAATTAAATTGTTCTACTGCACTCCTGACCCATCTTTCTTTGCAAGTATTCCTATGCATCTCTAACAGTAAAAAGAAAAACTTGCTTGTATAAAGAAAGCTACACAATTTGGGTCATTTTTGAGACTTTGAGCAAACTGTGAGATTAGTAATTTTCCTATCCGATGTTGCAGGGGAGAGATCAGAGGAGAACACAGGTTAAGTAACTTGGTTACTTGACAGGTCTGGTAAGTGGATGAATTGGGAGGTAAAGTCCAGGCTTCCTGACCCTACAGGTCAGGTTGTGACTTGGAACTCTGCCTGTCAGCTGTTCTTTTTCCTCCCCTGCACATATGTATTCATTCATAGCATCCTTGTCTTCCCAAAAAATTCATGCTCCACATAGCTAGAATTATGGGCATTTTCAAAGGCTCTCTATTTGGAAGGCCCTTATCAGACAGCTAAGAAAAGGGAGGCCCTCAAGGTTTTCCAAGGCCTAATGGATAGAATGTGTCTGACATATGCATTAGGTCCCCTGCTTGGCTGACTTCACATGCTGGCCACTGGCCACTGCCATAAGTGTGTCTCTACTTCACTCACATTTTATTCTTTCTTGTCGTTCCCAATCCAGGTGTGTCAGGTCTTTTCCTTTCTTTTCAGGATTAATCACAGTAACAAAAACAACAACAAAAATAGCTTTAATAATAATTTCACCTACCAAAACAACAAGCACAGAAAATATCACTGAAGGAGTACAATGTGTGTTTGTTATCACCTTTGACCCAGCAGCAGACCTCTGATTCTGATACTCTTTGTAGTCCAATTGACAGGAATTAAATGATGCCAAGACATGGGGAGTTACTCAGACTAAGAACAAACACCTCCTGTGTGGCTGAAGTAGGATTGTTAGTTGGGCCTTCCTGGTTCCAAGTCCAAAGCTCTATGATATTTGGTTGTCTGACATCATTTCCCCATTTTCCCCCATATTTCATTTCTTTTCACCATGCCATCATCTTTTGCTTGCTTGGGTGTTCTTGATCTGTTGACACCAAAGTGATAGACACGGGCATATATTTTTTTCTCTCCTTTTTGTATTTTTCTTTTGCCATTTCACTTCCTTAATCATACTTTTATTCCAGGGTGGCAAAATAAATGCACATTTCTAAGAGTAAAAATTCTTGTATACTCTGTTTAGTTTCTGTTGCCTCCCCACTACATCACTTCCTCTGTCTTTTGGCCTCTCAGTGCCTGAAGGATAACCTTATTTCTAGGATTATTTCCAGGAAGAGCTGAGCAATCTTCCTCTTGTGGACAAATTTCATTTTGACAAACTTATCATTTCTTTTCAAAGGTGAGTTTCCAGATTTGCTTTTGTTTCAGAAATTTGAGTAGCTTAGGTCTGGGAAAGCCAAGGAGTTTAACTCATTCAAAGGCCCCTGCACTCCTGACACATCTTTCCTTGGAAAACCTCAGGTGCATCTGTAATGAGAAAAAGAAGCCTTCCCTTGTATACATCAAGCTCTATATTTTGTGTGACTTTGGAGCCTCAGAACAAACTGTGAAATTGGTGGTTATCTTGCTCTGATCTTGCAGGTCAGAGAGCTGAGGAGTGAGGTCACGTGATTTGGCCCTCTTGACATGTCTGGTAAGTGGATGAGTTGGGATGGGAAGTGCAGGCTATCTGAATCTACAGGTCAGGATGTGGCCTCTTAGTGATTCAGGCCCCTGCTGGTCAGCCATTCATTTTTCCTCCCCTGCCACATATGTATTCATTCTTACCATATTTCACTTCCTTGAAAATTCAGGGTTCACATAGCTATAGATATAGTCTTTTTCAGGGGCCCTTTCCTTGAAATCTCTTTATCAGGCAAGTGAGAGAAATGAGACCCTCAGTGTGTCAAATGCCTAATCAAGAGAATGTGTTTGACTTATGCATCAGGTCCCCTGTGTGAAAATGGATACCTTGATTTCCTTGAGTCCCTCACTTGTCCAGGTAATCAGAACAACTTATGAGAACTGGCTGCACTGGCCAACATACCAAGAATTCTTTGCAGTGACCAAAGTTAACCCAGCTGGAAAATGAGTCACTCTGAAGCTACTGGAGCTCATACTAGCATTGAAGCAGATCCTGAACTATTTGGTGATGGTGGTTTATGGACCTCTAAAAGACATTCCTATCTTACCTAATTGTCAGTTATGAGACTGTGAACATATCCATCCTGGTTTTGTTCTTATTGTCTCCAGCTCTTCCCCAACCCTGATTAAGGGCTCTCAGAATTATCCTGTTTTTGTGGGGGCTTTTTGAGAGATTTCCTTATCAAGATATCTAACCAAACCTTGAACTATAAACTGCTTATTACCAAGAATGCTTTCTGATTTGTGTATCAAAGGACACTTCCTTGACACCTGGAATTCCTCACTCCCCCCCCCACCTTTGGGAATGGAACCCACTGTCTCATTCCTTTCTAAGTCCACCTTTCCTTTCAAAGTTTCTTAACTGCCTTTTTAAAATGTATATAAGCCCACCCAATCTACTACCTGGTGTCCTATTCAGCGTAGGCTGGATAGTAGCCATCCAGCATGTTAAAAATTTTTTTCCCAGCTTAATAAAAACCTTTCTTTAATTTTACAAGCCTTGTCTTTCTCTGGTTTTCCTTCCCCTGTGGACAAATTTCATTTTGACAAACTCTTTCTTTCTTTCTTTCTTTTTTTGTGGGGCAATGAGGGTTAAGTGACTTACCCAGGGTTTGGTAAGTGTCCAGTGTCTGAATCTGGATTTGAACTTAGGTCCTCCAGAATCCAGGGCTGGTACTTGATCCACTGTACCACCTAGCTGCCCCAAGCTGTTTCTTTTCAAAGGTGAGTTTCCAGATTTGCTTTTGTTTCAGAAATTTGACCAGCTTAGATATGGGGGTCTAAGTCAGGGAAAGCCAGGAAGTTAATTCCTCTGCTCTCCTGACACATCTCTCCTTGGAAATGCTCATGCACATTAGTAATAAGAAAAGGAGAACTCCCATGGATGTAGTAAGCTCTACATTTTTTGTACCTTTTGAGGCTCAAAGCAAACTGTGAGATTGGTGGTTTTCTTGCTCTAATCTTGCAGGTCAGAGAGCTGAGGAGGAGTGAGGTCACATGACTTGGCCTTTTTGATATATCTGGTAAGTGGCTGAGTTGAGATAGGAGGTCCAGACTACCTGACCCTACAGGCCAAGTTGGGGCCTCTTAGGTTTTGGGGTTCCTGGTGGTCATCCATTCATTTCTCCCCTCCCCCACCACATATGTATTCATTCTTGCTACCTTTCACTTCCCTAAAACTTCAGGGTCCACCTAGCTAGAACTATAGAAATTTTCAGGGGTCCTTTTGACTTGACAGCCCCTTAGCAGAGAAGTGAGGGAAAGAGAGGCTCTTTGGCCTTTTCAGCCTTTCCAATTTGATGTACATCCCCTCAATTTCCAGTTCTTTGCCACCACAAAAAAAGAGCTGATATAAATATTTTTGTAAAAAATGCTTCCTTTTTTAAAAAAATAAATTGCTTTGGGAAAGAAACTTAGTTGTAGTATTACTGGGTCAAAGGGTATGCATACTTTTTGTAACTCTTTGTATATAGTTCCAAATTGCTGTCCAGAATGGCTGGATCAGTTCACAACACCACCAACAGTGCTTTAATGTTTCTGTTTACCCACATCCCTTCCACCATTGTCATTTTCCTTTTCTGTAATATTAGGTGTGAGGTGGAGTTGTTTTAATTTGTAATTCTCTAATCAATAGTAGTACTTCAGAACAATTTTTCATATGATTCTAGTCCTATTTGTCAGTCACTATTGGGAACTCACTTTTTTAAAAAATAAAAGTATTTTATTATTTTCCAGTTACATGTAGAAATAGTTTTCAACATTTGTTTATATAGGATTTCCAATTTAGAATTTTTCTCCCTCCCTCCCCCCTCCCCTAGACAGCACGTAATCTGATATAGGTTATATATACATAACAACATTAAACATATTTCTGCATTAGTCATAAGAGAAGAATCAGAGCAAAAAGGAAAAACCTCAAAACAGAAAACCAACAGCACCCAAAACAAAAGAAATAGTATGGTTCGATCAGCATCCATATTCCACAGTTCCTTTTTTTCTGGATCTGGAGAGCCTTTTCCATCATGAGTCCTTTGGAACTTTCTTGTAGCATTGAATTGCTGAGAAGAATCTAGTCTATTACAGTTGATCAACACATAATGTTGATGATACAGTTCTGCTCATCTCACTCATCATCAGTTCATGCAAGTCCTTCCAGGTTTCTCTGAACTCCTGCTCATCATTTCTTACAACACAATAGAATTCCATTATATTCATATACCACAACTTGTTCAGCCATTCCCCAATTGATGGACAACCCCTCAATTTCCAATTCCTTGCCACCACAAAAAGAGCAGCTATAAATATTTTTGTACATGTGGGTCCTTTTCCCTTTTTTTATGATCTCTTTGGGAAAAAGACCCAAAAGTGGTAGTGCTGGGTCAAAGGGTATGCATAGCTTTATAGTCCTTTGGGCATAATTCCAAATTTCTCTCCAGAATGGTTGGATCAGTTCACAGCTCCACCAACAATGCATTAGTGTTCCAATTTTTCCAGTTTCTCCAACATTTATCATTTTCCTTTTTTGTCATATTAGCCAACCTGATAGGTATCAGGTGGTACCTCAGAGTTATTTTAATTTGCATCTCTCTAATCAATAGTGATTTAGAGCATTTTTTCATATGGCAATAGATAGCTTTGGTTTCTTCATCAGAAAACTGCCTGTTCATATCCTTTGACCATTTCTCAATAGGGGAATGACTTGGATTCTTATAAATTTGATTTAGTTCCCCATATATTTTAGAAATTAGGCCTTTATCAGAAGTATTGGCCATAAAAATTATTTCCTAGCTTTCTGCATCCCTTCTAATTTTGAATGCATTGATTCTGTTTGTACAAAACCTTTTTAATTTAATGTAATCAAAATCATCCATTTTGCATTTCATAATATTCTCTATCTCTTGTTTGGTCATAAATTGCTCTCCTTTCCAAAGATCTGAAAGGTAGACTATTCCTTCCTCTCGTAATTTACCTATTATATCACCTCTTATGTCTAAATCATGTACCCATTTTGACCTTATTTTCGTATAAGGTGTCAAACGTTGGTCTACACCTACTTTCTGCCATACTATCTTCCAGTTGTTCCAGCAGTTTTTGTCAAATACTGATTTCCTATCCCAGAAGCTGGGGTCTTTGGGTTTATCAAATAGAACATTACTAATGTCATTTACTACTGTGTCTCCTGTGCCTAGCCTATTCCATTGGTCCTCCACTCTATTTCTTAGCCAATACCAGATATTTTTGATGACTGCCACTTTATAGGAGAGTTTTGGTACAGCTAGCCCACCTTCCTGTGCATTTTTTTCATTATTTCCCTTGATATTCTTGACTTTTTGGTTTTCCAGATGAATTTTGTTATTATTTTTTCTAGCTCTATAAAATAATTTGTAGGTAGTCTGATTGGTATGGCACTGAATAAGTACATTAATTTAGGTAGAATTATCATTTTTATTATATTAGCTCAGCCCATCCATGAGCAATTGATATCTTTCCAATTATTTAGATCTGATTTGATTTATGTGAAAAGTGTTTTGTAATTGTGTTCATAGAGTTCCTGGGTTTGTCTTGGCAAGTAGACTCCCAAGTATTTTATATTATCTACTGTTACTTTAAATGGAATTTCTCTTTCTATCTCTTGCTGCTGGACTTTGTTGGTCATGTATAGAAATGCTGATGATTTATGTAGATTTCTTTTATATCCTGCTACTTTGCTAAAGTTGTTAATTGTTTCAAGTAATTTTTGAGTTGATTCTCTAGGATTCTCTAAGTATACCATCATGTCATCTGCAAAGAGTGATAGTTTTGTTTCCTTCTTGCCTATTCTAATTCCTTTAATTCTTTTTTCTTCTCTGATTGCTAAAGCTAACATTTCTAAGACAATATTAAATAATAGAGATGATAATGGACATCCCTGTTTCACCATGATCTTATTGGGAAGGCCTATAACTTATTTCCATTACATATAATGCTTGCTGATGGTTTTAGGTAGATACTGCTTATTATTTTAAGAAAAGCCCCACCTATTTCCAAGCTCTCTAGTGTTTTTATGCGGAAAGGGTGCTGTATTTTGTCAAAAGGTTTCTCTGCATCTATTGAGATAATTATATGATTTTGGTTAGTTTTCTTATTGATGGGTTTGATTATGTTAATAGTTTTCCTATTAACATAATATTTCCTATTTCCAGCCCTGTATTCCAGGTATAAATCCCACCTTGTCATAGTGTATTATACTGGTCATCACTTGCTGTAATCTCCTTGCTAATATCTTATTTAAGGTTTTTGCATCAATATTCATTAGGGAAATTGGTCTATAATTTTTTTCTCAGTTCTGGCTCTGCCTGGTTTTGGTATCAACACCATGTTTGTGTCATAAAAGGAAATCGGTAGAACTCCTTCTTCACCTGAGTTCTTCACCTATTTTTCCAAATAGTTTGTATAGTATTGGAATTAATTGTTCTTTAAATGCATGGTAGTATTCACCTGCAAACCCATCTGGCCCTGGGGAATTTTTCTTAGGGAGTTCATTATGGCTTGTTCAATTTCTTTTTCTAATATTGGCTTATTTAAGGATTTTATTTCTTCTTCAGTTAACCTGGGCAATTTGTATTTTTGTAAATTTTATCTATTACATTAAGATTGTCAAATTTATTGGCAAACAGTTAGAAAAATAGTTCCTAATTATTGTTTTAATTTCCACTGCATTGATGGTAAAATAACCCCTTTCATTTTTGATACTGGTAATTTGGTTTTCTTCTTTCTTTTTTTAAATCAAATCAACCAATGGTTTATCTATTATCTACTTATTTTTCATCAAACCAGCTCTTAGTTTTATTGATTAATCCTATAGTTTTCTTGCTTTCAATTTTATTAATTTCTCCTTTAATTTTCAGGATTTCTAATTTAGTATTTAATTTGGGATTTCTAATTTGTTCTTTTTTCTAGTTTTTTAAGTTGCATGCCCAATTCATTGATCTCCTCCTCTTTTTTATTCATGTAAGCAGTTAGAGCTATAAAATTTCCCGTAAGCACTGCTTTGGCTGCATCCCATAGATTTTGGTATGTTGTTTCATTATTGTCATTCTCTTGGATGTAGTTATTGATTGTTTGACCCACTCATTCTTGTAGCAGCTCTTTTTTTTTTTTTTGGTGAGGCAATTGGGGTCAAATGACTTGCCCAGGGTCACACAGCTAATAAGTGTTAAGTGTCTGAGCCCGGATTTGAATTCAGGTCCTCCTGACTCCAGGGCCGGTGCTTTATGCACTGCGCCACCTAGATGCCCCTGACCCACTCATTCTTTAGAATGAAATTATTTAATTTCCAATTGATTTTCAGTCTACCTTTCCATGGCTCTTTATTACATGTAATTTTTATTACATCATGATCTGAGAAGGATGCATTTACTATTTCTGCCTTTCTACATTTGACTATGATGTTTTTATGCCCTAATACATGGTCAATTTTTGAAAATGTGCCATGTTCTGCTGAGAAAAAGGTATATTCCTTTCTATCCCCATTCAATTTTCTCCAGACATATATCATGTCTAACTTTTCTAGTATTCTATTCACCTCTTTCACTTCTTTCTTATTTATTTTGTGGCTAGATTAATCTAATTCTGAGAGGGAAAGATTCAGATCCCCCACTAGTATAGTATTACTGTCTATTTCCTCTTATAACTCATTTAACTTCTCTGAGGGGACCAATTTTTAATTGGGCAGTGTTAGCTAAGCGGCTCACCACAATATTGGGGCAAGGAAGGAGACCAGCAGCCTCCCTCAAAACAGAACAGGATTTATTTTAACAAGAACAAACTTTAAAAAAAAAACACAAACTGGATCAGTAGGATCAAGGGAAAGGAAATAAAATGGGGAAAGGGAAATTATACAACCTGAAAAATACCACCGCCCAGGAATCAGCTGAGAATACACAGCAGAGCTCTTGTCGCCTTCTACCTTCCAGCCAGAATGCTGGGAAAAAACAACAACAACAACAACAACAACAACAACAACAAAAACTTCCTTCCTCCCCGCACACTCCACACAGCCCGCAGCCAATTGGATGGCCGCTCTGACAGTCATATGACTGCTCTCACTAGGCTTCCAATCACTATAATTTTGCCAGGCCCATGTAGGCATCAGTGAGTGGTGATGACATGAGGTGCCAACACCACGGCAATGGCTACAACCAGTGGGTGGAGCACCATGTGGTTTGCTGAGCCCCAGGCCAGTGCACACCGCAGCATAAAAACCTCAAATAAAAATTAATTCTTTACACCTCTAAGAATTTGGATGCTATACCACTTGGTGCATACATATTTAATATTGATATTGATTCATTATCTATAGTACCTTTAAGCAAGATGTAGTTTCCTTCCTTATCTCTTTTAATTAGATCTATTTTTGCCTTTGCTTTGTCTGATTTATCCTTCGATTGCTACCCCTGCTTTTTTGAATTAGCTGAAGCATAATATATTCTGCTCCAGCCTTTTACCTTTACTCTGTGTGTATCTCTCTGCTTCAAATGTGTTTCTTGTAAACAGCATATTGTAGGATTCTGATTTTTAATCCACTCTGCTATTCACTTCTGTTTTATGGGAGAGTTCATCCCATTCACATTCACAATTAAAATTATTAACTGTTTGTTTCTCTCCATCTTCGTTTCCCCTTTGTTTGTACTTTTTTCCCTTCTTTCACCCTATTCCTCTTGACCAGTTCTATTTTTGCTTTTGACCACTGCCTCCCTCAATCTGCCCTCCCTTTTATCAGCTGCCCTTCTTTTTCTTGCTCATTTTCCCCCCACTTGTGCCCTCCCTTCTATCAATACCACCCTTTTTCCCCTTCCCCTTTTGTTTCCTTAAAGAATAAGCTTGGGGCAGCTAGGTGGCGCAGTGGATAGAGCCCCAGCCCTGGAGTCAGGAGTACCTGAGTTCAAATCCGGCCTCAGACACTTAACACATACTAGCTGTGTGACCCTGGGCAAGTCACTTAACCCTAATTGCCTCAATAAAAAAAAAAGAATAAGCTAAGTTTCTTTATATAAATGGGAGTGTATTTTATTCCCTCCCTGAATGAAATCTGATGAGAGTAAGGTTGCAACAATGCCCACCCCAACCTTCTTTCCTTCTGTTGTAATTGGTTTCTTTTTGTGCCTCTTCATATGATGTAATTCACCCCATTCCACTTCCCCCTTCCTCTCCTCCCCATAGTCTTCTTTTATTCTGCCCCTTAAGTTTCTTTATATCATCATGTCAAAGTTGATTTAATAACAATACCTTTACAGAGATACAGATCTCAAGAGTTAAAAGTATTATCCTCCCTCATATGGACTCAAGCAGTTTAACATTACTGAACAACCCTTTTCTCCCCCTTGTTTACCTCTTTATATTTCTCTAGAGTTTTGTATTTGGAGATCAAATTTATTATTCAGTTCTGGTCTTTTTCTCAGGAAGCCTTCGAAGTCCCCTAGTTCATTGAATGTCCATCTTTTCCTCTGAAAGGGAATGTTCAGTTTTGCTGGGTAGTTGATCATGGGTTGTAATCCAAGCTCCTTTGCCTTCCTGTATATCATATTCCAAGCCCTGCAATCCTTTAATGTTGAGGCTGCCAGGTCCTATGCAATCCTGACTGTGGCTCCATGGTATTAAAATGGTTTCTTTCTGGCTGCTTGGATTATTTTCTCCTTCACCTGATAATTCTGGAGTTTGGCTACAATATGCCTTGAAGTGTTCCTTTTGGGGTCTCTTTCAGGAGGTGTTCAGTGGATTCTTTCAATGATGATTTTATCCTCTGATTCTACAATTTCAGGGCAGTTGTCCTTAATAATTTCCTAGAATATGGTGTCTAGACTCTTTTCTTGATCATGGCTTTCAGGTAGTCCAATAATTCTCAGATTATCTCTCCTGGACCTATTTTCCAGGTCAATTGTTTTTCCAATGAGGTATTTCACATTTTCTTCTATTTTTCAGTCTTTTGATTCTGCTCCTCAGATTCTTGTTGTCTCATGGAGTTATCAGCTTCCATCTGGTCAATTTTAATTCTTAAGGCCTTATTTTCCACAGTAAGCTTTTGCACTTCTTTTTCTGTTTGGCCAATTTTCCTCTCATTTGACCAATTGTATTTTTTAAGGAATCATTTTCCTCAGTCATTTTTTGTGCTTCTTTTTGCAGTGTAACTCTCATTTCTCTTATTTCTTTTTCCATTTTTTCTTCTACCTCTCTTATTTGGTTTTTGAAAGCCTTTTTGAGCTCTTCAAAGAAGGCTTTTTGGACTTGAGACAAGATCATTTTCCTTCTTGAGTCACTTGTGCTCGTTTTGACCAACTCCTCTGCATTTGAGTTTTGGTCTTCCCTTTAACCATAGAAGTTGCCAATGGTAAGGGTCCTTTTTGGTTTCTTGCTCATGTTGTAGGATATTTTTAAACTTATCAAGTTGAAGTCTGCTCCTGGGGCACAGGGTTCATGGTTGCAAGCTTCTTACTGCTCTCAGCTGCCCCACTCTCAGCTGTGTTGAGTTGCAACAGTGTTGCACTGCCAACTGAGCTGACCTATGCTGAGAGAGCTGCCCACTGAGCCAAGCTTTGCTGAGGTGAGCTGCCAGCTGGGACGAGTGGTGCTGAGCCACCCTCCCCTTTCACCCAGGTGAGACAGACCTTTTCTGAGGTCTTCTAAATTATCTCACATAGCAGAATTTTGTCTCTCTTTTTGTAGGTTCTGTAGTTCCAGAATCTGTTTAGAGGCTTGATTTAATGTTGTTTTTGAGGGAAATATGGGAAAGCTCAAGAAAGTTCCTAGCTTCTCTCTGCCATCTTGGCTCAGCCCCCAGAAGTCCTGGGGACTCTCTTTTAATGAAGACAGTGTTGAGGGAAGCATCACACTGTCTTCAGCTTTTGTATTTCACGTATCGGGTCACCTACTACCTATTAACACCTACTGGCAAATTATATTACAATGATATTTACTCTATTTTCTATCTTATTTTGCCCTATTCTTCCTCAAAAGTGTTTTGCTACTGACTGCCCCCTCCCTCGCTCTACCCTCCCTTCTTTCACCCTTCCCTCCTTATCCTCTTCCCCTCCTACTTTCCTGTAGGGTTAAATAGATAACTCCTCCCAATTGGGTGTATATGTTATTCCCTCATTGAGCCCACTCTGATGAGGTTAAGGTCTTTGAGCTAATTCTGTTTTCTTAAAATTTTCTTCTTCCCTCTTTCCTCAACTCTCCCTATGTGCTGTTATGCAGAACATCTTCACCTTCCTCAAAAGTGTTTTGCTTTTTACAGCTCCCTCCCTCAAACTGCCCTTCCCTCTTTCCCCTCTTCTCCCACCCCCCTTATCTCCTTCCCTACCCACTTTTCCACAGGGCAAAAATATATTACCATACTCACTTGAGTATGTATGTTATTCCCTCTTTGAGCCAATTCCGATGATAGTGAGGTTCACTCACTGCCCCTCTCCTTCCCCCTCTTCCCCTCCCCTCCATAATCTTTTATCTTGTTTCCTTCATGTGAGCTACCTCTCCCCATTCCACCTCTCTCCTTCCCCCTCCCCCATTCAATTCCAACTATCCCTCAACCCTATTTTTTGGGGGGGCAATTGGGGTTAAGTGACTTGCCCAGGGTCACACAGCTAGTAAGTGTTAAGTGTCTGAGGTCGGATTTGAACTCAGGTACTCCTGAATTCAGGGCCAGTGCTCTATCCACTGCGCCATCTAGCTGCCCCATCCTCAACCCTATTTTAAAGATGTCATCATGGGTTAGCTAGGTGGCACAGTAGACAAAGCACCAGCCCTGGACCCAGGAGACCCTGAGCCCAAATCTGGCCCCAGACATAAGACACCCCACCCTATTTGCCCCACAAAGAACAAGGATAAACAAAAAATGAATGCTTTACAGATATCATCCCTTCATATTCAGTTCAGACCTCTGTCCTCTGTGTATTCCTTGCTGAGAAAGTTCTCCACAGTATTTTAATTCCTTTTTTCTAGCTGCTTGCAACATTTTCTCCTTGACCTGGGAGCTATAGAATTTGGCTATAATATTCCTGGAGGTTTTCCTTTTGGGAACTCTTTCAGGAGGTGATTGGTGGATTCTTTCAAGTTCTATTTTGCCTTCTGCTTCTAGAATATCAGGGCAATTTTCCCTTACAATTTCTTGGAAGATGGTTCTTTTGGTCCTGGTTTTCAGGTAGTCCAATGATTTTCAAATTATCTCTCCTGGATTTATTTTCCAGGGGGATATTTCACATTTTTGTTTTTTACATATTTGTTTTTCCAAGGGGATATTTCACATTTCCCTCTATTTTTTCATTCAATTGGATTTGCTTTACTGTGTCTTGATTTCTCAAAAAGTCACTAGCTTCCATTTGTTCAATCCTAATTCTTAGGCAATAATTTTCTTCAGACAGCTTTTTTATCTCCTTTTCCATTTGACTTTTCAAGCTGTTGATTTTTCTCTCATGACTTTCCTGCATCACTCTCATTTCTCTTTCCATTCTTTCCTCCCTCTCTCTAAATCTTCCTTCTATCTCTCCTACTTTCTCTTCAAATTCCCTTTTGAGAGCTTCCATGGCCTAAACCAGTTCATATTTTTCTTGAAAGCTTTGGATGTAGGGGCCATGAGGTTGTTATCCTCTTCTGAGGGTGCACCTTGATCTTCCTTGTAGCTGAAGAAACTTTCTATAATTCTACAATTTCTTTGCTTGCTCATCTTGCCCTCTTTTACTTGACTTTTAACTCCCCACTGGGGGGGGGCTGCTTCTAGGCTACACTACTGTCCCCAGCTTCAGAGGGTCCCAGGTGTTTTGGTTTGAGGGAGGGCAGGTTTTTCTCTCACCTGGCCTTTTCTCTGGTCTCAAGATAACCTCAAGCCTATTTACTAAACAACCAACCAGCAAAGCTTTCTGTGGTGTGGTTCTTAGCTTCGATAAGCCTGTGTCCCTCCCCAACTTGGGCCTCCTGCCACTCAGAATTTGTTCCTCGTTCCCTGCTTGGGTCACACAGCTGAATTCCTCCCTAGGTCCCATTGATGCCCCTGCACTTTCCCACCTGGCCAGCCATTCAGCCCTCTCACCCGACCGCAAGCTCAGTTCCAGAAGACACTGGTACTGAAGCTGATTCAGAGGCTCATGGGGTTTCTCTGTTTGGGCATGCCTGCGGTCTCTGTCGGTGTGATTGCAGGGTTGGACTTTACTCCCAGCCCAGCACAGCCCCCTTTAATCTGTCTATGGCTTTAAAATAATATCAGCCCATATTTTTGTGGGTTTATCTGCTCCAGGGCTTCTTTTATTTATTGCTGTTTTGGGGGGTAATTGTATCAGGAGCTCTGTGCATTTAATGTCTTTCCTCTGCCATCTTGGCTCTGCCCCCACCCCAAATGTGATTCACTTTTAATAAACACCTTTTAATATCTGGGGAAAAGTCCAAAGAAAGAATTTTCCTATTAATATATGTAGTACCACCTCCATTGGTGGTTTTCACCTCTGGCTGTCACAGTGGGTGGGCCTGTGACACCCCTTGAACCAGCAGACAGGTAGTACTTGAAAACTGGCCTACCCCAGCAGTTAGTTAAGCTGTGAAATGGCAAAGAATTTAGTTTCCCAAAACCCAAGATGGAAAACAGAGAATAAGGTTCCCAAATCCAAAATTTGATTTTTTTTTCATTTGTGCACAAAAGAATGGCAGAAGGAAAGGCAAAAGTCTCACCAGGAATGGGCAGGTAAGTAAATGGCCTTGCATGCATTTACTTGGGAATATCAGTATTCATAAAGGGAGTAGGAGGAGTAAGCCTCCAGGGTAGACAAGTTGTAATAGCGTGGGAAACATCCTCCCACTTTAGTCCACAACTGGTAGGGACTAGGGAAATTATGGGGTAAAAGGAAAAAAACCACCATATTTTGGACAGATAAAGGATGAGACCTTAGGTGCTGAACTCAGTCAGGTAGTCATTCTAAATGTGATTTGAACATCTCTAGGCTAGTGTTAACCAGCGATTTTCAGTGCTGTTAACAGAGGTTTTGAAATAGCATTTGAGGGAGGTGACAGTACTAGGAATACCTTTTGGGAAGGCTGAGGTAGAACTTTTAAGCCTTTTAAACAGAAACATAAAAAAGGACAATCTCCCTCTGTGTTACCAAGCTGGAGGGGCAGATACAACAAAGAGAAGAAAAAATTCAATGAAGTGAAGATTATTTCTGTAGATAGTCTGGGATATGATTGTCAAGTGAAATACCTGGTCAGAATATGAAAGAAACAAGACAGGTGCAGTTGTGAAGGGTTTGAAAGAAAGAAGGGGATAAAGTTTAACCAAATATGAGATAAGAGGAAATCAGTAGGAAGTTAAGAAAAGTTGTAATCCCTTTTGCACTGATAGCATGAATGGAAGACTTGATAGTAAAGGGTTGTGGAAATTTGGAAAGAGAAGTGATAAAGGGTTTGATCTCAGTCAGATAAGAAGGACATTGAAAAACTTTATTTAGTTATTCTTCATGATATAGAAAATATAGAAATGTATTTGTAGCATCGAATTCATTGGGGATAGTATAGCATTAGCAGGGTCTATTTTAGTCAATATATAAGTATTGTGGATTTATAATTTCATTACTGCATAACAGAAGTTATGTTTGCAATTTCTGCTTCAGAAAAGTTTTCATGTATCTTAAAAGAGTGACAAAAGTGCCAGAGGGCAGTGGATGAGCTGAAAATAATTGGCCCTATAATTAGAAGGGCTACCAGTAAATGACCCTTAGATGAATTGAGATTTACACATTACCATGAGTGATTATAAATACGGATTTGATTTGGTCCTGAAATTAAATCCTCTAAACTTCAGGGCCAGTGCTCCACCTAGCTACCCCTTAAGAAGAGAGAACCCTTTCTGCAGGAAATGGCAGAACCAGAAGTTTTCTTAAGACTCCAGAATGCCAGAGAAAGGACCCTCAGAATCTCAATAATAGCTGACATTTATAAAGCACCTTTATATTATTGGCAGCTAAGTGGTCCAAGGGATAGAGCCAGCCCTGGAGGCAGGAAGAGGAGTTCAAATTTGACCTCAGACACTCACTAGCTATGTGACCCTGAGCAAGTCACTTAACTACATTTTATACCAGAGATAACTGAGATAAAGAGAGGTTCAGTGAATAACTCACAGTCACATACCTAATTATCTGTGGCTGGATTTGAATTCAGGTCTTTCCGAATACCTTTGCAGGTTTCTAAGCCATGTGCCCCTCCTTATCTTGTGAGGTGAGGGGGTTCCATTAAGCAACTTTGTCCCACCTCCACTGTGTGAAGAATGTGCTCTAATTTCTTCCCTGCCGCTTACAGAGGACCCTCACACAGCAATGGAGGTTCCCAGCAGCCAAGAGCCCTTGGTCTAGTACTACCCTCTGAAAAGGCAGAAAGTAATATTTCTGAGTTCCTGCTCAGTGATGGTTCTGGCCAAAGGACAACTGAAATAAGCCAATAGACAAAGGCATTCAGCATAGGATAGGTCCTTAAGGAAGAAGGAGGACCAAATAAAAGAACACTGAACCCATAACTTTATCCTAAAGAAGCTCTTTAGTGTCATTTTTATCTACAAGAAATTAAATAAAAATCTGTCCTCCAACTAGAGACTCACATCTTTACATATTCATTTACAGGTAATTATAGGATGTGGTGTAAGCTGTTGTTCTAAACCAAATATCTGCTGTCTACTGGTTTTTATCAAATAGAAAGTACATTTCCAAATAATTTATGTTTTCAGGTTTATCAAACATGGGATATGAAAACTGATTGTTGCTGTTTCTCCTTTGATCTACTCAATTGATCTACTTCTCTATTTTAACTAATAATATTAGATGACTGCTGCTTTATAATAAAATTTGAATTCCAAACATGCAATTCTCTCTTCATTCCAAATTCTTTTCATTATTTCCTTCATATTCTAGATCTTTTGTGACTCCAGATTTTTTTTTTGTTATTTTTGAAAGGAGTTCTGTAAAGTAGCCCATTGCTATAGCTTTCTATCTGTTAATTTCCTCTGGGAGTGTCATCTTTTTCATTGTATTGGCATGGCCTAGCCATGAACACCTAATAACCTTCCAGTTATTAAGTCATCTTTGATTTCTTTAAGGGCAATTTTGTAATGGAATCTTTACAGTTTGATAAACTGGTATTCATATATTTTATGTATCTTTTTCTTACTTTGAATGGGGTGAGGACTCTCAGCTCTAAACGATATCTTCTTCACCTCTTCCCACTCCCATTTATGTGATCTCTTCCCCCACTAGAATGTAAGCTTATTGAAGGCAGGAGCTGTCTTGCTTGCAGCTTCTGGAACTTAGTAATCAATTAATAAATCTCTCTCTGTGTGTGTCTGCCTGTCTGTCTTTCTGTCTCTGTTTCTGTCTTTCTCTTTCTCCCCACCCCACCCCCTACAGACTCTTTGATCCAGTAAAAGTGGCCTCCTTGATGTCCTTGAACTAGACACTCCATCTCTCAACTTCAGGCATTTTAACTTGTCCCTGATGCCTTTCTCCCTCCATATCTCCACTTCCTACCTTTCCTGGCTTTCTTCAAGTGACAGTTAAAATCCCATCTTATACAAGGAACCATCCCTCATCCACCTACATGTTATTGCCTTTTACCCTCTTAATTATCATCATGTTTTCTTGTATCTTATCTGTGCATAGTTTTTTTTTGTATATTCTCTTTAAAATTAGACTGTAATATAATTTACAGCTGGGACATTCATTTACTTTCCTTTGTATTCCACTTAACATGGGTTAACTTAGCATGGCACATAGTTGGTGCTTAATGAATGTTGTTTGAATGTTCACTCTCTATCTAATATTCCTTACTCTCTTTTAGCCCCCATATGTCATGTAATTAGTTGTTCAGTCTTCTCTTCTTTCTGAACTTCCTCTACCATGCTTCATTTAGTCCTTCAACCTGAATTCCTACCTTGTAAGTATCCTCCCCCTTATGCTTGAATGGGTCCTCCCAGAACCTACATTGAAAGAGGGACTTAGTAGCCATGGACCATTTCTCTTCAGAATTCCTCTCATATGACAACCTATCCCTGCCTATACCCTACCTCTATAGCTTTTCGACTTCATTTTATGTGCTGTCTTTTCACTTTAGAGGGGACTGTTTTTCTTTCTACTTGTATTTATATTCTCCATGTTCAGTACAGCTTCTGACACAATAGGAAGTACATAATACATGCTTTTTGACTGACCGAATCGTGCAACCTCATCTTTTCTCACCTGGACAATTGGTCTTCCTGTTTAAGGTGTGTCCCCTCTGCAATCTATCCTCCACTTAGCGCTAAAAAGTATCTTAGAGTCCATGTCTGATTATGTCAATCCCATATCCAATAAATTACAGGCCACCCACCCCTTTCTCCTGAGATTTTGGGATCAAATACAAAGTTCTCTCTTTGTCATTGAAAACCATTCATAACCTGACTACAATCCATCTTTCTAGTCTTATGTATTATTCCTCTTCAGGGATTCTATGATCCCAATAAATCCTAATTCATGACTGATGCCAATTCTCTTGCAGTCTACCCACTGGTTACTGTTTTAGTTGGCCTCTGTGTGTCCAAATCCTTTTATTTCATTCTGGCCTTTCCCAAATCCTATTTGTATTGTATTTTAGCACACATGAAAATTAGCTTGTTATTAAGAGAGACGGAACAGACCTAAAGGCAATCCTCCATTTGTGAAGTGAAGCAAGTAAGGAATTCTTCAGTGTAAATACAAATTCAGGCTAAGTCATCACCATTAAAATTACTCCTAACACTCCTAATCTTAACACAGGAGATAGGATACCGGTTAAGAATTCGCAGCAGTGGGGGGCAGCTAGGTGGCGCAGTGGATAAAGCACCAGCCCTGGATTCAGGAGGACCTAAGTTCAAATCTGACCTCAGACACTTGACACTTACTAGCTGTGTGACCCTGAGCAAGTCACTTAACCCTCATTGCCCCACAAAAAAAAATTCACAGCAATGGAGACAGCACTAAACAAGCTCTACCCTATAGTATACCTGCTCCCTACGTGATATATTGATGTTGCACATTCACAGGAGATACAAGAAAATGGCTGACCTCAACATGGAAGACACCGTATGAAATAAACATCAAAGTATGACTGAGACAGAGGGCATGCCAAGATCTGCTCAGACAAGCTGCCATAGGCTTCCAAGAACTGATTGCTAAATTTCCAGGAATTTCTCATAGCTGGTTGTTCAACATAGCCAGTTCACAGTTCAATCATCTCCTTCACAGATGTTATTCGCTGATTGGCATCAGTCACAACTTTCTGCCAATATGACTAAAATTCCTTCAGGGCATTGTCTTTTTCATTTTTTCTTTGTATCCCCAACACCCAGAGCAATGTCTGACCCTTCATGAGTGCTTAAGAAAAGCTTATTGCACAATAAATTGTCTTTGAGGAAAATAACATGGTCTCTTTTGACATCTTGTGTCCAGAAAGGATATTGCAACTCACTCAAAATTTTGACACAATCTTGTCTTCTTTTTGGTATTTTTTTTTTGCAGGGCAATGAAAGTTAAGTGACTTGCCCACGGTCACACATCTAGTAAGTATCAAGTGTCTGAGGCCGGATTTGAATTCAGGTCCTCCTGAATCCAGGGCCAATGCTTTATCCACTGTGCCACCTAGCTGTCTCCCACAATCTTGTCTTCTTGTGACCAACTCAGATGTTACAGTTTTAGTCACCATCATCTATCAAATCATAGTATTACATTCAGACTCCTTCCAAAGCCTCTTTTGACTAGATTTTAGCACATTTTAGCACTCAATAATTGAGGGAGGCTAAATATATCCTAATGAAACCCTCCATGTCTGAAGTAAAGCAAGAAATTAATTCCTTCAGTGTAAATAGGAATTCAGATTAAAGTATTACAATCAAAATGATCTTTTATACTCTTAATGCAAATATAGGTCAAGACTTCTTGAGATAAAGACAGAAAAAAACAGTGGAGCAATGATCAAGCTTCACCTAACAGTGTTCTTAGTTCCTAAGTAAAAGTTTAATGTTGCTCATTTCACAAGAGCAAAATAATATGAGGGAAATAAATATAAAAAAGTGGCTTATCTCAACTTTGAAGGATATTTTTAAAATAAATCTCAAAATGTGACCGAGGTAGTGGTGCACAGGCTTTAGAAGAGCTGACAGTAAATTTTTCAACAATTTTGTAACTCGGTTGTTAAGGCAGTCAGCCCAGCATGTGTTAAGTGCCTACTAAGTGTCAGGCACTGTGCTAAGCACTGGGGATACAAAAAGGCAAAAGAAAGTCCCTTCCCTTGAAGACTTCACAATCATAGCCAGTGTCCAGTTCAATTAGTTCTTGCACTTGTAACATTATCTGTTGTTTTACAAGAATTACTTTCAACCACAGAAGAGTACTTTTTCAATATATTATTATTGGCTTTACATGACCCTGACTTTAATAATGAATATTTAAAGGTGAACTTCATTGTGTTTTGTTCTGATGGTGCTGGTCCGTCATGCTGAAAAGAATGTCTGGAAGAAAAATGGACTGGAGTTCACAGACGCTTGAGGCAGGGAAAGGAATCAGCAAGTGATTGCAATAGTCCAGGTTACAAATGATGAGCACTTGCATCACTTTGGTGGCACTGTCAGAAGAGACAATTAGGTATGTGTGAGAAATGACTCAAAGATATATTCAACAGGCCTTGGGAAGCACTTGGATCTTGGGTGGAGAGGGGGCATGAGAGAAAGTGATGATACTTCGAGTCAATCTGGAGGATGGTGGTATCCTTTGAAGTAACTGGGAAGGTAGGAAGAAGGGGACAGTTTAGGGGGAAAGATAATCAGTTTAGTTTTGCACATTTTAAGTTTAAAATGTCTGCCGAGAGGAGGTAAATGGCATTTATTGAGTACCTACTATGTGCCACGTGTGCAAAGTATCTTACAAATATCACCTCATTTGCTCTTTATAACAGCTCCATGAAGTATGTGCTATTATTATCCCCACTGTACTTTTGAAGAAACTGAGGTAGACAAGAGGTTAAGTGACATACCCAGTGGCACAGAGCTAGTAAGTATTTGAGGCCAGATTTGAATGCAAGTCTTTCTGACTCTAGGGCCAGCACTGTGTCACCTGGCTGTCTACAGGACATCCATTTTTCAGATGTCCAGTCAGCTGGAAATATGACACTGGAGGTCAACAGAGAGATTAGGCCTGCATAAGTAGATTTGAGAATTATGATTAGAGAGGTTATCATTGAATCCATGGGAGCAATAAGATCACCAAGTGAAATAATATATAGAGAGAAGAGAGGAGGGCCCAGAACAGTCCTCCAGGACACTCATATTTACTAGAGCTGATGTGGCTGAAGATCCTGCAAAGGATTTTGAGAAGGAGTAGACACATAGGTTGACAGGGACCCAGGAGGGCAATGTCAGTAGAAGAGGGTTATTGAAAGTGGCAAAGGCTGCGGAAAGGTGAAGAGGATGAGGGCTGAGAAGAGGTTGCTAGATTTGACCATTAACAAGTCATTAGTAACTTTGGAGAAAGCATTTTACATTGATTGATGAGGTCAGAAGCAAGACTATAGAGAGTTAAGGAGACAGTGAGAAGAAAAGAAATGGAGGCACCTATTTTAGGCAGCCTTCCCAAGGAGGTTAACCACAAAAAGGAGGAGAGAAGTGGAATGATGGTGGGGGGTGGGGTGGATGCATCTTTGTGAATGGGGGAGACATGGGAATGTATTTCTGCCACTGGACCATGTTGTCCATCTCCCTCCCCCTGTGGCATGCCATTCATTCTGAACAAAGCTGTCCCTCCATCCTTTCAGTCACTGCCAACCTTCTCAAATGTGTGGTCTCTACCCGCTGCCTCAATTCACCCTCCATTCAGTTATTGATTTCAGCCCTTGAATGGCTGTACAGGATCCCAGCCCTTGATTTAGAGCTAAAAAGACCCCCCAGAGACTACCTACTCCATTCCCTCATCCAGAGGAGGAGACTGAGGTCCAGGGTGTGAAGATACTAAAGATATCAGCTGGAAGGTACCACCCTGGCTATCAAGTCTTCAATTAACAGAGGAAAAGATTGAAGCCAAGAAAGGTGAAGGACATTCCCTGAGATCACACAGCTAGCACATGAGGCAGGATTTGAACTCAAGTCTTGTAACTCTGAAGTTCCTCAGATATATCCACTCCATCCTGTTGTCTCCTATACTCCAATATGAAAAGGTTACTCTCTTCTCTTGAGACATTATTCTCTCCTTGATATTTTAAAAGAAATACTCTCCCCAAAACATATAGTTTCATCTAATAGATATTCCAGAGATACTTGTTGGATTGATCAGAATTCTTTGGCTTCTTGTCTATATGACATGCTATGCTGAATGTATGATTTTCCTTTGCTTTTTGATGTAATCAGAGGTTTGTTGGAAAGGATTTCCATAACCATTTAGTGATCATAGAAGTCATTGCTGGGGCAGCTAGGTGGCACAGTGGATAGAGCACCGGCCCTGGAGTCAGGAGTATCTAAGTTCAAATCTGGCCTCAGACACTTAACACTTACTAGCTGTGTGACCCTGGGCAAGTCACCTAACCCCAATTGCCTCAATTAAAAAAAAGTCTTTGCTTCCACACCAGAAAAGATGGAAGAGGTGTGCAGGAACTCTATCACTGAAACAACTTACATCCTAGAGTACTCACACATACATCAGAGGGGGCATATAGTGACACAGTAGCCCCACTGCTCTGATGTTCCTAGAACAAATTCTGTCTGCCAGAATGTGGCACATCTGAGGACAGGCAAACACATCAAGGAAAATCTGTCCATAAAACCTGGGTCCAAGGTGTGACCACTTCCCAAAAGCCCTCATTCTTCAAAGCACTGCCATGCTAAGTGAACAGAATAACTAAAACTCCTAGCCAAGAAGTCATTGGCTGTCAGTTTTCAAAATTTGATACATTTTTTCACCATCTACCTGGAGTGAGGTTTATTCTTCATAAGGCCAAATACATGGATATAATAAATCAGAATAATTTAAAATGAGCTCATCATTGTTCCTGAACAATAAGATCCATAAATTTGTGTGTTCAATAATATATTCTGGTAACATATTTTCTTTTTTTCAATCTTAATAATATTTTTCCAGTTACATGTGTTATCAAATTTTTGGTTTTTTCTGCCTGTCTCCTACAGAGAAAAAAACAGATAAGGGAAATTATTATTTTCATAATGTCTCCTACAGGAAAAACTAGACCAGAGACAAACAGAAAAAACATAGTACCACTTTATTTTCCCCCAAGAACAAGCAGGCATGAATCATGTGGAGACCCTTTCCAAAGAAGGAACTCAAAGATGCCTTTTTGGGTGAAGATATATAAACAGGGTGTTATCAGTTTCATCAGCATGATACAAATAAACTTAAAAGCAAACACTATGATAAGAAAGTATGAAAAATGAATCAATTTAACAATTTCAACTATAACAAGAACATATGAAATGCCAATTTGACTTAAAGGAAACACTATGATAAGTTTATATAATTCAAAAACGGGGGACTTGGCAAGGACAATTATGCCCAGATGTTTTAAAAAGAGAGGGACTTGCTACCCTTGGGAAAGAAGTCAGCAGATAGGCACCTATCTGCTGGCTATCTGGGTTCAGGTTGGAGTTCAGTCAAAGGGCATTTATTCATTCATTCGTTCACTTATTTGTTTATTTATTTATCTATTCATTCAATTGTTTGTTTTCAGTGCAAGAAACATTTATTTTATTTTTGTAGTTAAGTTAAATGTAAGGGTATTTTTCAACATTCATTTTCATAAGATTTAGAGTTCCAAATTTTTCTCCCTCCATCCCTTTCCTCCCCCCTCCACAAGACATCAACCAATCTGATATAGGTTATTTTTGTACAATCCAGAAGTGCTCTTTTTTTCAGTTCTTTCTCTGGGAGTGGATAGCATGCTTTGTCATTAGTCCCTTGGGATTGTCTTGGACCATTGTATTGCTGAGAGTAGTTAAGTCATTCACAATTGCTTATCAAACAATACTGCTGTCAGTATGCACAATGTCCTCAAAGTTCTGCTCACTTCACTATACCTCAGTTCATATGAGTCTTTCCAGGTTTTTCTCATCCTGTTTGTCATTTCTGATAGCACAATACCATTTCACTACAATCATATACTACACCTTCTTCAGTCATTCCTCAATTGATGAACATTCCCTTGATTCCCAATTCTTAGCCACCACAAAGAGTTGCTATAACTATTTTTTGTACAATTTTTGCCATTTTCTCTTTTTCTTTTTTTTTGTTTTTTGTTTTTTTTGTTTTTAGGGCAATGAGGGTTAAGTGACTTGCCCAGGGTCACACAGCTAGTAAGTGTTAAGTGGCTGAGGCCGGATTTGAACTCAGGTACTCCTGAATCCAGGGCCAATGCTTTATCCACTGTGCCACCTAGCTGCCCTCCATTTTCTCTTTTTCATGATTACTATTTTTAACTGTTTCCCTCCATTCTATTCCCTTCCCCATGATATTTATTCTATTATCCATCTTCTTTCATCCTATCCCTCTTCAAAAGGGATTTGCTTCTGTCTGTCCCCTCCCCCAATCTGCCCTTTCTTCTTTTGGCCCTCTCTCTTTATCCCCTTCCCCTCCTATTTTCCTGCAGGGATAGATAGATTACTCCACCCAATTGAGTGTCTATGTCACTGCCTCCTTGAGCCAATTCTGATGAGATTGAGGTCTTTGAGCCAATTCTTATGAGATTAAATAGATTACTCCACCCAGTTGGATATGTGTGTTAATCCCTCCTTGAGGTGACTCTGATGAGTTAAAGGACTTTGAGCCTTTTTTGATGAGTGTAAAATTCATTTACTGCCCTACTCCTCCCCCATCTCTTCCCCCATTCCATAAGCCCTTTCCTGTTTCTTTTGTGTGGGATTTCACTCCATGCTACCTCTGCCCTTCCCCCTCCCCCAGTACATTTCCCTCACCCCTCAATTTCATCCTAAAGATGTCAGGTGGTCCATACATTCATCACCTGTTGGTCAACAGGTCCTTCTCACTGACCCAGGTAGCCCAAGAGGTTATCTTTGGAATAGAACTTTTACAGTAACAGCATTTGATAATTTCACTGCCAGTAGGATGCCTGAATGGACAGCAAGAAAGAAAAGGAGAATATGAATGATTATGATACCAAATAGGGGAGAGTGAATGATATTCTTCTAGGGAGAAAAGAGGAAATTATAGGCTTCTGTGCCCCATGTCTTTAGCCTAGAGGTCTGCTAACACAGATGGATTTTGTTCATGGAGTTTCTTGGCAAAGACACTGGACTGGTTTGCCATTCCCTACTCCAGTGTGTCTCCATTTGACAGTTGAGGAGCTGAGGCAAATAATGGTTAAGTGATTTACTCAGGGTCATACAGCTAGCAAGTGTCTGAGGCTGCATCTGAACTAGAATCTTCCTGAATCCAGTCCCAGTGCTCTATCCACTATACCACCTAGATGCCCTAGAGGGGACTAATACTAAGAGAGTAATAGTAGCCTCAGAACTCATGCTGATTGGGAAGATCCTTTGGCTCTGACCATGGCTGGTCACCCAACTCCTCATTAGAAATTATGGTTCATGGAATCAGGAGCCAACCCAAACACAATAGCACAGTGATGCTATTGTCCTTACATGTACCTGGGTCCCTTTTGCTCTGATCTGGGCAACCAATCTCTGCTGCCATTACATCACCTTCCTTCCTCTTTCACTCTCCCAGCTCCTCATTTTTGGCTTATATTGACAGGATTAGTTTTGGAAATGTTTTTCCATTTGTAATGTCTAGAAATAGATTCCTTCCTTTTCCTAGTGTGAGTTGGGGGAATAAATACTTTCAGAAATACCACTTAGACTCAGGCAACAGGAGTAAGCCAGAAGATGATGGTGACTCTCCAGCCATGACATTGGTCTTTGTAATAATCATAAAAGTATTTTATTATTTTCCAGTTATATGTAAAGATAGCTTTCAACATTTGTTTTCATAAGATTTTTAATTCCAAATTTTTCTACCTCCCTCCCTTCTCTCCCCAAACCCAAGACAGAAATCAATCTGATATAGGTTATACATGTACAATCACATTGAACATATTTTGTATTAGTCATGTTGTGAAAGAAAAATCTGAACAAAAGGGAAAAACCTCAAAACCCCCCAAAAAAAGTAGAAACAGTATGGTTCAATCTGCATTCAGAATCCACAGTTCTTTTGTTCTGGATGTGGAGAACATGAGTTCTTTGGAATTGCATGACATTGGTCTTTAAACTGAGATGATGAAATTGCTGTAGCCAGAGAAGGGTTGTCCTAAAAAGAACAGAGAAGAACATTCTCTTAATTTCCCAGCTCCCCCTTGAATTTTTACCCAAACCAGGATTCTCCAGCTTAATTACTGATCAGACTTGTCTAAAGGTTCTTCTTTGCACCATGGTTTGCTTCTGGAATGAATGTGATTTGTTTCTAAGGAACTAAGTAATTCTCAGAGAATGAAGGTTGACCAGAGGTAAGATTTAATAAGAGGCAATATGTCTTAGTGGGCAGAGCTCACATCGGAGACAGGAAGACTTGGGTTCTAATGTTACCTCTAACAGACTGGCTCTGTGTCCTTGGACCACTTCTTAATCTCTCTGCATTCTAGGCAACTCCCTAAGACTGTAAGTGGCAGAGGAGGTGCTGATACATTTCTAAAGGGTTCTCTTTGGTCTCTAAGATGGATTTACAGGTTTCAACCAAAGAGGACGAGGTTTTAAGACACTAGGCCAGGGGCAGCTAGGTGGCGCAGTGGATAGAGCACTGGCCCTGGATTCAGGAGGACCTGAGTTCAAATCTGGCCTCAGACACTTAACACTTACTAGCTGTGTGACCCTGGCAAGTCACTTAACCCCAATTGCCCCGCAAAAAAACCCCCAAAACAAACAAAAAAACCAAACACTAGGCCATAGAGTTGAAGGCTATTTAAAAATTATTCATGGGGCAGCTAGGTGGTGCAGTGGATAGAGCACTGGCCCTGAAGTCAGGAGGACCTGGGTTCAAATCCGGCCTCAGACACTTAACACTTACTAGCTGTGTGACCCTAGGCAAGTCACTTAACCCCAATTGCCTCATGCCCCCCCCAAATTATTCATTTTTGTTTTAACCATTTATATGTCTCTCACTTTGCACCCCTCTCAATCCAATTAAGCAAATAAAAATTAAATTCTCCTTAATAAAGAGAATTTTTTACAGAGCAATTCCCCCCACTGGCCACATCTGAAAATGTATGTCTCCCCCTCTACATTATAATTTGAACACCTCTCTGATAGGACGAGGAATGTTTCTTCTTCTTTCTTTTGGCCTGCTAGTTTATCATAGCATTAGTCAGACTTGTAAGGTCTTTAGAAATGTTTTTTTTTTTCCTCTAGAATATTGTTGTCAATAAATCATTTTCTTAGTTGCTCTGTTCACTTTTTTTCATTCTGGTTTTTAAAGGCTTTCCCAGGTTCCTCAGAAACTATTCATTTGATCATTTCTTAGAACACTTTAACCTTCCCATACACTACTTTGTTTAACCCTTCCTCAATAGGATACCCCTTTAGGTTTCAAGTTTTGGCTGCCATGAAAAGAGCTGCCATAAATGGTGTTGTACATATGGATACTTTCCCTCCTTCTTTTGTCTCTTTAGGGATAGGTCCAGTCATGGTATAGTAGGGTCAAAGGGCAGGCACAAGTCAGTAACTTTGGGGTTATAGCTCTAAATTGATTTCTAGAGTGGATGGACCAATTCAGAACTTTATTATATTAATGTAATATATTGCTTAAATTTATTATTAATTATAATTAATATACGATAACTTTAATAAATGTTATATTATATATTTGAATATTCTATTATATTGGTTATAATCAAAATTATTAAATTTATTATATTTATACAATATATTAAAGTTATTTTATACATATGGAATGGATTCCAATTTATAAGACCAAAAGCTTTTTCCTAATCCATAAGTAATCAAAAAGGGGAACAGGCATCTTTGAAAGGAAAAAATCCAAAGTTATCAACAGTCATATATGAAAAGATGAAAACAACCACCTCATACACATCAGGCAAGAGGAAAATGACAAATGCTGGAGCCATTGTAGGAAAACAGGAGCACACTGGTCATTTTCTTTCCAGTTAGGATTCTTCCTTCTCCCCTGAATTGTCATATATGTTCTATTTCCAAGTATAAATAAAGAAAATATATTGCTCTCCAAATACTTGCTTGGTATGAGTAAAGGTTGCGTGAATCAAGATTTTACTAAATAATGTTTGGAGCAAACATCTACAAGATAAACCAAGAGAGAACAACACCATTTCTATTTAACAATTTTTAACTTAGACAAACAATTGAAATTGAAATTGGAAAAAAAACAGCAAGATATCAAGGAAAATCAAGGGAAATAATGAAGAAAGTCAGTGATTAAATGAAAGAGAAATATTTCTGTACAAACAAAATCAGTGAAT
The DNA here is from genome assembly GCF_019393635.1 of Dromiciops gliroides. Taxonomy (NCBI): domain Eukaryota; kingdom Metazoa; phylum Chordata; class Mammalia; order Microbiotheria; family Microbiotheriidae; genus Dromiciops; species Dromiciops gliroides. The sequence goes on along the minus strand of NC_057867.1, from coordinate 17,028,329 downwards.
CTCAGATAAGAAGGGGAATGAACAAATGGGGGGAAATCTCTTCCATCAAATTTCTCAGGTAAGTGTTTAGTTTTGACGATATGCAACTAACAGATAGGTAGAGCTATAAATACAGATAGTAAATGTATATGTGTAAAAACCCAAGGAGTTTACTGATAAGAATTCCCAAACATTTATAGTAGTAAAACCAAATCTTTCTCCACCAATTTCAGAATGGCTAAAGAACCTGTTGAATGTTTATGTCATGGAATATTACTATGTGGACACAAACAATGAAGTTGATGAATACATAGAAACACAGAAAGATTCACCATATCGGGGGAAAAGAACATAAAGTGACTCCAATCATTTACATGGAAATAACCACAAAACAGTCAAAAGTGAATGTTGCAAAATCATATTATCCTGTCATGGTTCCAAAGAAGAGATACAAGAAGACACTCTCTCCTTCCTCTTTTGCAGATGTGGCAGATCCACTATTGTGGTACAGTGCATGTATTGTCAGACATTTTGAATGTATTAATGTACATTGTGGAACTTTCTTCATTTTTTAGTGTTACACATAGAGTATTCTTTACTAGCCTTAAAGTACTAGGTGAGAGCAGCTAGTATAAGGATTGGGAGCCACTTGGCTCACAACAGCCTCAGAAGGGAGGTAGTACTCTTATCATTAGCCCATTTTACAGTTTAGAAGAGGGAGAGATGAAGTAACTTCTGAGCTGTGCTGGTACATGTTTATCAATTTGCTCTTTTGGGGGGGGGAATCCTGTCAAACATGTTTAAATTTAATCTTCTTTATGATCATTTCTATACCAATTTTTTAAGTCTAGACAATCAACAAAATAATAAAGGTAGCCCAGAATATTAGCCTTTCCTCTGAGTACTTAGGTGGCAGAGAAGCGTATAAAGATGTCAGAGGAAAGTTCCTAAACTTGGTCTGATTTGTTTCACAGGGAAGAGGGCAAGGTGATGGCCTAGTTGTCTGCCTGGAGAGGAAGGGATATGAGATTTGGTATGGGGCTGGCTAAATGTAGTAGGCTAGGTGAATTTGTTCTTCCTCACCAAGGAGGCTGGGCAGGGAGAAGGATTCCGAAATAGTAAGGATAAAGTCCTCAAAGGTATTTTCTTGGGAGGTTAGGGGAGTGAATGCTGAGATGGGTGAAGTGAAGCACTTATTCATTGTATAACCCAACCCTACCCCTATGTCCATCCTCATAGCAACTCCCTTTCCAGGCAGGTCATTGACCTTCTCTGGGCCTCTTTTCCTTCATCTCAACAATGAGCATCATAATACTTGCACTTTTGAGTTTGGAACTTAGATGAGACCTCTTACAGAAGTGATGTGAGGATCTAAAGGGGCATGTGAAAGGTTCTTTGTAATCCTTAAAGCATACGTGATCTGCAGAACATTTTGTAACATTGACATTCTCTTGGAAATTAAAGATTTCAGGCATGTATTTGGCTTGGGAACAGACTTATGGGTACCTGGCTAGGAGGAGATCACTGAGTCCTTGAATGAAATGATGGACTCCATGTTTCTTCCTTCTCCTGACTGAGTTCTTGGTATGTGGTATAAGATGTTGGTCTATGCCTAGTTTCTACCATACTATCTACCAGTTTTCTCAGCAATGTTTGTGAAATAGTGAGTTCTTATCCCAGAAGCTGGAGCAGTAGATTACTATAGTTATATCCTATTGTGTCTCCTATGCCTACCTTTTTTCCACTGATCCACGACACTATTAGCCAGTATCAAATAGTTTTGATGACTGCCACTTTATATATAGTTTTAGATTTGGGACAATCAGGCTACTTTTCTGTGCATTTTTTTCATTAGTTCCCTAGATATACTTGACCTTTTGTTCTTCCAGATGAATTTTGTCATGCAGTCAGCTGCTCTCTCTCTCTCTTTCTCTCTCTCTGCATTTCTCTTACTATATTATATATATATACACACATAAATACATACATGTATATGTATGTGTACATACATATATACACACATCCTTATGCATATATGAGATTTGGGTTATATTTGCTATCTCTCATTAGATTGCAGAACCTAGGGATTTACGTCTGTTCCCAGTTGGTTGCTCAGAGCAAAGGTACAAAAAGCCCCTTTTCCTCTTGGCTGAGGGATCCACATAATACCAGCCTAATAAGGATCTAGCATCAAAGCCAGTGACTCAGGATAGAAGATTTCCTTGGTAACAGACAGGTCACCATGACAACCACAGGTAGGGCTCAGCTGATACAGCTTTCAACAACACAATTCTTCCTGAGCAGGGCCTCACAGCTAAAGGGTGGGGCTGCAGCCAAGAGGCCATATTGGGATCTTTGACTCCTCCAAAGATTTCTTGCATTCCCCTGTCTCCCATTTCCACAGGACCATGAAAATAGAATTAGGATGGGGTAAAATATCACAGGAAGAGCACATTAATCCTTAAAGCATTCCCTTAGCATTGTTCTCCCCCCAACTTCCACATTGCCAGGAGGGAGGGAGGGAGGGATTCACCATCTGACCTGTGGGTAACTGACTAATGTTCATGTTGGTTTTCTTCCCTCTCTTAGAGACTTTGTCACATCTCCCTTCATTTATCAATAAACATACTTCTACACAGTTACTTCAGAAGGGAGAAGGTGGGAGGTGGGCAATGAAAACATGATACTCTCTGTGTGGGGTCAGTCCTGGTTTAGAAAGCACAAGTGTTGCAGAGACTCTACTCAGGTTATACACTAGACCTTCCCTATTCTGAACCTTCAGTAAAAATACCATATAGTAGATGTTAATTCAACCAGGACCTAGAAGGAAAATTGTGCTAAGGAAGGACCTGGGTACAAGGCCAAGCTTGTTGCTTCCCTATCCCAGTGCTATAAACAATGCCTGAAACATTGTAGGTGTTAATAAACAGTTCTTAATTGGTGGATTGAAGTCCAGAACCAGAGGTCTTTCCCCCAAAAGATCCAGTTGATAAATATTTACCATCACACCTCAAAAGTCAGTCTCTCAACCTTCTGATCTGTAAAATGGGCTAAGAATAAGTGCACTACCTTCCTACTGATGCTCTCTCCCTCCTCTTTTGCAGATGTGGCAGATCCAATTTGGAACTAGGGTGAAAGCTCATACAGGTGTCTTGTGACTATCTAAAGAGACATGTGAACAGTTCTTTGTAATCCTTAAAGCACATGTGATGTGCAGAGCATTTCTTAGGCTTCAGAAATTCTCTTAGGAAATTCAAGATTTCAGGCTTGTATTTGGCCTAAGGACACACTTATGAGTACCTGGTTAGGAGGTGATCATTGAGTCCTAGAATGAAATGATGGATTCCATGTTTGTGCTTTCTCCTAACTCAATTCTTGTAGCCACAGCTGCTTTGCATATATCCTGTTTTGCAGTTAATTTCCATCTCTCTCTCTCTCTGTGTGTGTCTCTGTCTCTGTCTCTCTCTCCCCAATAAATATATATATGTGTATATATATATATATATATATATATGTGTGTGTGTGTGTGTGTGTGTATATACATACATACATACATATGCATATATGAGATTCAGGATATGTTTGCTATCTCTCATCAGATTTCAGTGCCTAGGGATTTAGGTCTGTGCCCAGTTGTTTGCTCAGAACAAAGAGGGAAAGAAGCCCCCTCCTCCTCTTGGCTGAGGGATCTTCATAATACCTGCCTAATAAGGAGCTAGCACCAAGCCCAGTGACTCAGGATAGAAAATTTCCTTGGTAACAGACAAGTCACCATGGCAACCAGAGGTACGGCCCCACTGATTCAGCTTTCAACAACACAATTGTTCCTGAGCAGGGCCTCACAGCTAAAGGGTGGGGCTGCAGCTAAGAGGCCATAATAAGATCTTATACTCCTCCAGAGACTTTTTCAGCATTCCCTTGTCCCCCATTCCCACAGGACAAAGAAAAAATAATTATGATGTGGTACAATATCACAAGAAGAGCACATTAATTATTAAAGCACTCCCTTAGCATTGTTCTCCCCCCCAGCTTCCACATTCCCAGGAGGGAGGGATGCACCATCTGACCTGTGGGTAACTGACAGAAGTCTAGGTTGTTTTTCTTCCATATTGTAGAGACTTTGTAACATCTCCCTTCATTTAACAATAAGCATAGCTTCTGCACAGTCACATCAGAAGGAAGAAGGTGGGAGGTAGGCATTGAAAATATGCTACTTTCTATGTGGGGCTAGTCCTAGTTTAGAGAGCCCCAGGATTGCAGAGACTCTGCTCAGGTTATACTCTTTTTTTTTTTTTTTGCGGGGCAATGGGGGTTAAGTGACTTGCCCAGGGTCACACAGCTAGTAAGTGTCAAGTGTCTGAGGCGGGATTTGAACTCAGGTACTCCTGAATCCAGGGCCGGTGCTTAATCCACTGCACCACCTAGCCGCCCCCAGGTTATACTCTTGACCTTCCTACTGTGAGCCTTCAATCACAATAAAATATGGTAGATGTTCATTCTACCATAGAATTAGAAGGAAATTAGTATTAGAATTAGTAGAAGGAAAACTGTGCTAAGGAAGGACCTGGATATAAGGCCAGGCTTGTTGCCTCTCTATCTCAGTGCTTACAATGCTTGCTGAAACACCGTAGGTATTCATAAATAGTTCTTGATTGGTTTATTGAAGTCCAAAACCAGAGGCCTTTCCTCTCTGTAACTGGGAATGAGAAATCTACAGGGAGAGAAGAGCCCCACTTACTGTGGAGCTGGCTAGATATAGTGTTTTAAATGAATTTTTGTTTACTCACCAATTACTTGACAGGTGGGGAAAAGGATTACCAAACTGCAAGGACTAAGTTCCCAACAGCATGGCTTCTGGAGATCAGGGGAGTGAGGCTTGAGACAGGTGTAGAATGAAGCTTCTACTAGCAGCTGTGTGAGCTAGCCTTAGCCCCTTGGCCATCCTGAAACCAGCATTCTTTCCAGGCAGGATATTTCCCTTCTCTGGGCCTGTATTCCTTCATCTGGGCAATGAACATCATAATACTTGTATTCCCTTCCTTGGAATTAGGGTGAGAATCCTCCCAGAGGCTTGAGAATGAATGTGGCATGTGAAGGGTGAATTACAATACAGAAAGCATTTGTGATCTGCAAAACATTTCTTACCTTTCAGACATTCTCTTGGAAAATGCAAAATTTCAGGCAAATTTCAGGACTATGGACAGACTTATGGACACTTGGTGAGGAGGTGATCACTGTATCCTGGAATGGAATGATGGATGGCAGGATTCTTCTTCCTTCTGACTCAGATCCTGTAGTCACAGCTGTATGTATGAATGTGTGTATGTATGTATGAATTTTTGGTAATTCTCATTATCTCCTGTTACATTGTACTCCTTAGGGATTTAACTCTGTGTTCAGTTGGCTACTCAAGAGCAAAGTGGAGAAGAACCCCTTTCTCCTTTTGGCTGAGAGATCATCATGATACAGGCCCAATGGGGCCTGTAATATTAGGGGCAGCAATTCAAGATATCAGATTTCCTTGGTAACAAACAAATCACCAGGCAACCAGTGATGAGCTGCACCTAATACTGCTTTCAAGGACACTTAGTTCTTCCTCAGCAGGGCCTCAGAGCCTGAAGAGTGGGCTGATGTCTAGGGTCCATATTAGCATCTTATAAAGACTTTGCCTGCATCCCACACCCCCATTCTGTTGAAGAAGAGAAAATTCAAATATAGACAAATTGAGATGAATTGACCCAGGGGGAGGACAGTAATACTAAAAGCACCCCCTCAGTAATTCTGCTCCACCAGCCTCTACATTCCCTGGAGGGAGGGATGTACCATCTGACCTATGGGTTGCTGTTGAGGGCCTATATTGACTGTCTCCCTGCTGTAGAGATTTTGTCACATCTCTATTCAATTAGTATTAGATAAAGCTTCTGTACAGTCACTTCAGAAGGGAGAAAGTAGGAGGCAGGCATTGAAAACATGCTAACATCTGGCTGGGATCTCTCAATGGTTGCCATGCAGAAAGCACTGACATAACCCATAGAAGGATAGTCTATGTTTGGTGATATGTCTGTAAACTTCTTCATTTACAGTGCACTCCTGGTGTCTGGTGGGGAAGGGGCAGAAGAGAAAGAATGTTCTTTGGGCCTCAGATAGGCACAAATTGTAGCAGGATCTAACAAGCCCAAAAGGCTTCCAGGGAATCCCCAGTGATGAACTGGGTGTCTGAACTCTGAGCACTAGTCTACCTACTCTCCAAGAAGATCATCACCATGATCTTCACAATCATAGTCCTCCTTCATTGTCTGCATGGTCTGCTTTTATGGTCAGAACAACTCTTGAACACCACAGACAAATCTGTAAAAGGATTTGATCTGAAGAGTGGAAATTAACAAACCTCCCCAGATAAAATACAGATCTGGGACTTATTAATGCAGCTCAAGATTATAAAATGCTCTTCTAGGACCATTGACTTCTTTCCTTATGATAAGAATTATCATACAGTAATAAAAGACCTTTTCAATTTTCTAAAGAAGAAGCTGCTTGGGAAGTCCAGAAAGAGCACTAGATGAACAACCAAGAGGTCTAGTGTACCCTCTGCCACCCACTATCTCTGTGGTCTTTGACAGGTCCCTTCCCCTGTCTAGGTCTTCCTGTCCTCATCTGTCAGATGAGGAGGCTAAAGGAGTTGTTTGATCTCCAAGGAACTTTCCAATTCTGACATTCCAGGAATCTGATTTACCCATAGAAGTAAAATGTTTATGATCTAGCTCTTCAAAACAACAACAGCAACAAAAAAACATATGCATGACAGACTTTTAAATTTAATCTCAACTATTAACATTTTCCCATCATTTTCTTAAATCTTTACAATTAACAAAACAATATTCAAGCCCTCATTGCCAATTGCTGTGGTGTAAATGCTCACACTGAAATTTTCAAAATTGGCTCTCTTCAGCTGATATGAGCTGGCTCCAGCACATCCCCCCAGATATTTCAATTACAATTACCAAGATTTCCAAAAGAAAAGAAGCCTATTTGAAACATTTAACTAGTTTTTTCCACATTTTTAAATGGTTACATTTTATTTTATTCTGAACTTCACATCCTGAAAAAAGAGAGAATGTTTTCATATAGAAAATGAGACAGAAAAAGCAAACACTTGTATAGATTTGCTTTATTTAAAAATCAATTTGATGTATCATTGCTGAGGAAGTGTTTTGTTTGCTTATTGGGAAAAAACCTATTTCTGCATAATCATTTATAAAATAAAAATACTGGGATTATACTTAAGGATCTCTGAGATTTCTTCCAGCTCTGACATCTTAAAATGTTAAGACATGGCACTCCCCTCCCTGAATATGGTGGTGAAAAAGCTGGAAGTCACTTGAGTTCTCCACAATTTCTTTAACAACATTAAATCAAGCCTCAAAATGATTTCTGCTTTTGACTTTTTTCATGACTCCTTCATTATTCTCATTTCTCTTTCTATTTTTCCTCTACCTCTCTTACTTTTCCACCTACCTCTCTTACTGTATCCTCAAAGTCTTTTTTCGAGTGCTTCTATGGCCTGGGACCAATTCATATTTTTCTTGGAAGCTTTGGATGTAGGAGCTTTGACTTTGTTATCTACCTCTGAGAGTGTATTTTGATCTTCCTTGTCACCAAAGAAACTTTCTATGGTCTGCATCCTTTTCTTTTTTCTTTTTTTTTTTTAATTTTTTTTATTTTAAGTGAGACAATTGGGGTTAAGTGACTTGCCCAGGGTCACACAGCTAGTAAGTGTTAAGTGTCTGAGGCCGGATTTGAACTCAGGTACTCCTGACTTCAGGACCAGTGCTCTATCCACTGCGCCACCTAGCTGCCCCCTGCATCCTTTTCTGTTTGTTTATTTTACTAGCCTCTATCTTGACTTATAACTCCCTCTTAAAGTGGGGCACTGCATCCACTGTGTGCTGTCCCAAGCTTCAGGGGGTCCCAGGTGATACAATTTAAGGAGAGGCACATTATGCACTCACCTGGCCTATGCTCTGGTCTGTAAATATCCCCAGCCCTCCTTGCTCTTTAACCTGGAAATGAAAAATCTATTTAACTATGGTTTCTAGCTCCAGCAAGCCTGCGCCCCTCCCCCAACCTGGGTCAACATTCAAAACTGCTTCTGGATTCCCAGCATAGGCAAAACAACTGAGTTCCACCTCAGCACCAGCAGAGACCTCTGTAATCTCCACCTGGCCAGGCGCTCAGTCCTCTCACCAGACTGTGAGCTTAGTCCCAGAAGAAGCTGCCAGTGCAGCTGACTCAGAGGCTCCAGGGGTCTCTTTCTCTGGTGTGCCCTGGAGCTCAATCTGCAAACACTGCAGTGGGGTGTGCTTGCTCTTGCCCAGGTACAACAGACCTTTCCAGCCAACCTTCTAAGCCATCTTTGGCTGGCAAATGATCTCACACCATCCTTTTGTGGGTTCTGCTTCTCCAGGAAATGTCTTATGACATTATTTGGAGGGTTTTTTGTGATCGTGTGGGGTGATCCAAGAAGTTACTGCCTTTCCTCTGCCAACTTGGCTCTGCCCCCCCCAACCCCACAAAATGATTTCTGGAGTGCCAGAACCAACAAAAGAATGGAGTGAAAAAATTTTCTAGCCTAAAACAACTTCAGGAAAGGTCGGTCTAAATTGAGTAAAAAGGGAGTGCATGCTAGCACAGGTAGTGTCCAGGCAAGCTACTGGGTGGTCCTTAGCCCCAGGTCAAATAAACAATGTAGGTCTCCAGTCTAGGCTCAACAGGCCAGTTCATAGCTGGCCAAATGGGAAGCCTCCAGCACTAGCCTGGTAGGTGATCTGACAGCCCCCAAACCCCTTGTGCCACAGGAGAGCTACCATCCCTGGATTACCTCATGCAACAGGCAAGCTGACAGCCACAGAGGCCTCAGCACAGGAAACCAGTCACCTGGTCCCTGGCCCCTGGTGCAAAAAGATTGGGACAGTGCCTCCTGTACCCAAGGAACAGAGCTTAACTTTAAAAGTCATGAAATAGTCTTGAAAATGAGGGAAAAAATTAAAACTACTATACCATTATATTATAAAAAGCTACTATGGCAACAGGGAAGATCAAAACACAAACTCAGAAGAGGAGAAGAATGTCACAACAGCAACACGTCAAGAAGACATATGTATTGACCTCAGGCCCAAAAAGTTCTTCTGGAAGAGCATAAAAAGGATTTTTAAAATCAAATAAGAAATGTAGAAGAAAAATTGGGAAAACAGATGAGAATTATGCAAGAGAATCGTGGGAAAAAAAAGAGTGAACACCTTAGTAAAGTAAGCACAAAAAATGGAGGAAGATGTCCAAAGATTTATTGAAGAACTCCTTAAAAAGTAAAATTGGCCAAAGAGAAAATAAGGTACAAAAGCTATCTGAAGAAAATAATTCCTTAAAAATGAGAATTGGACAAGTGGAAGCTAATGGCTTCATGAAACTTCAAGAATCAATCAAACAAAATCAAAAGAATGATAAAATAGAAGAAAATATTAAATACCTCACTGGAATAGAGATGCAGGAGAGGTAATTTAAGAATTATTCAACTACCTGAAAGCAATGATTTTAAAAAACAGCTTTGCAGCATCTTTCTTATTTTAATTTTTTAAATAAATAAGTTTATTTTTAAAAAAGAACTTATATTGTTAACTAAGCTAACTTTAAATTCAAAGGTTATACAAGAGCAATCATGTGAAACATATTTCCACATGAATAATGTTGTGAAAGAAGAACAGAATAAAATGAAAAAATCATGAAAAAAAACAAAGAAAGTGAAAATAGTACACTTTTTTTGCTTGTTTTGGTTTTTGTTTTTTGGGGGTTTTTTTGGCGGGGCTATGGGGGGTTAAGTGACTTGCCCAGGGTCACACAGCCAGGAAGTGTCAAGTGTCTGAGGCCAGATTTGAACTCAGGTACTACTGAATCCAGGGCCGATGCTTTATCCACTGCACCACCTAGCTGCCCCCAATAGTATGCTTTGGTCTGCATTCAGACTCCATCAGTTCTTTCTTTGGAGGTGGAGAGCATTTTTTATCATAAGTCCTTTGGAATTGTCTTGGATCTTTGTATTGCTGAGAATAGCTAAGTCATTCACAGTTGATCATTGACCAAGGCTTTTACTGTGCAGTGTTCTCCTGGATCTGCTCATTTCATTTTTTTTAGACTTTTATTTTCCAAATTACATGTAAAAGCAAATTTTTATATCAATTTTTAAAAATACTTTATGTTCCAACTTCTCTTCCTCCCTCCACTCCCACTCCCACCCCAAGAACTCAAACAATTCAACATAAATTATATGTGAGCAGCCATGGCAAACAATTCTACCTTATCTAGGTTGTTAGTGGAAACAGGTAAAAACAGAACTTCAGATTAAGGAATTTTTTAAAAAATGTGTTTCAGTCTGTTTTAAGATACCATCAGTTCTTTCTCTGTAGATATACTGCAATTTTCCTAGGTTCTTCAGAGTTATATTGGATCATTGCTGTGAGGGAAAAATCAATCCTCTTCTCAATAATTCTCAGGAACTCAGCAGCAATGTGACAAAGGCTCTTTATTTCCTTCTCATGAGAAGGAGGCACCCTAGTGTACAGCTAGTGGGTGCCCAGAATGGACGCTCGAAGGGCCCATTTTATCCCCTAGTCCCTAGAGTGAATAGACCCTCCCCTTTTTCATTACTAATTGATTACTCAAGGGTTACAATCTACCAGCAAAGACTAGCTAATCAGAATGCAATATTCCCAACCCTAATTATTGACCTAATTGACACCAGTTGGACCTAATTGAGACCAACTCAGGCTCCATGTGATTTTGTTTGCCAGAGGGGGAAGGAAAGGATCTGAGATCTTTGTCCTACAAGCAGGTCAGGAGGGGTATGATTGACTGTTATATCCTCATTGAGAGGAGACAACTACTCATTTTCTCACAGTTGCCTTGCTGAAAATAACCACATGCTTCCCAGCAGATCCTCTTACACTAATGTTGTTATTTTGTATACAGTACATTTCTCTCTGCTTCAGTTCATGTGTGTCTTTCCAGGTTTTTCTGATAGCATCCTGTTCATCACAATTTCTATATAGTACCTTGAACTTGACAGAGAATTTTCTTCACAATAGCTCAGCAGAGTAGGTACCATACATTTTGACAGTGTAGTCAATCAATGTAACTATTTCCCTCTATCCCATTCACTTCCAATGATATTTATTCCATTGTCTAGCTTATTTTGCCCTAATCCTCCTCATAAGTGTTTTGTTACTGACTGCCCCCTCCCCCTCTCTACCCTCCCTTCATTCACCCTTCCCTCCTTATCCTCCTCCCTTCCTACTTTCCTGAAGGGTTAAATTGATTACTCTTCCCTGTTGGATGTGTGTGTTATTCCCTCCTTGAGCCCACTCTGATGAGGTTAAGGCCTTTGAGTTAATTCTATTTTCTAAATTTTTCTTCCTCCCTCCCTCCTCAACCCTCCCTATGAAATCAAGCAATTCAATATATGTCATACATGTGCTGTTATGCAGAACATCTTCACCTTCCTCAAAAGTGTTTTGCTTTTTACATCTCCCTCCCCCAAATTTCCCTTCCCTCCTTCCCCTCTTCTCCCCCCCCCCCCCCCCGCCATCTCCTTCTCCTCCCACTTTTCCTCAGGGCAAAATATATTACTATACCCGCTTGAGTATGTATGTTATTCCCTCTTTGAGACAATCCTGATGACCGTGAAGTTCACTCACCCCCACTCCTTCCCCCTCTTCCCCTCCCCTCAATAAGCCTTTTTCTTGTTTCCTTCATGTTAGCTACCTCTCCCCTTCCCCCTCCCCCAGTCTATTCCTCTTACCCATAACCCTATTTTAAAGATGTCAACATGGGTTATCTAGGTGGCACAGTGGACAAAGCACCAGCCCTGGGCCCAGGAGACCCAGAGCCCAAATCCAGCCCTAAACACTAGACAACCCACCCTGTTTGCTCCACAAAGGACAGGGATACACAAAAAATAAATGCTTTACATATATCATTCCTTCATATTTAGTTCAGACCTGTGTCCTTTGTGTATTTCTTACTGAAAAAGTTCTTATGAGTTTGAAGTATTATTTTCTCATGTATGATTGTAAACAGTTTAATCTTTTAATGTTTCTCTTGATTTCTTTTTCCTGTTTACCTTTTTATTATACTCCAGGGTCTTGTATTTGAAAGTCAAATTTTCTATTCAGTCTTTTCATCACGAATGCCTGAAAGTCCTCTTTTTCATTGAAATTCCATTTTTTCCTCTGTAAAATTATGTTCAGTTTTGTTGGGTACATGATTTTTGACTGTAGTCCCAGTTCCTTTGCCGTCTGGAATATGATATTCCATGCCCTCCAGTCCTTTAATGTAGAAGCTGCTAGATCTTGCTTTATCCTTATTGGAGATCAACAGTATTTTAATTCCTTTTTTCTAGCTGCTTGCAATATTTTCTCCTTGACCTGGGAGTTCTGGAATTTGGCTATAATATTCCTGGAGCTTTTCATTTGGGGATCTCTTTCAGGAGATGATCTGTGGATTCTTTCAATTTATATTTTAGCTTCTGCTTCTAGAATATCAGGGCAATTTTCCCTCACAATCTCTTGGAGGATGGTGTCTAAGCTCTTGTTTTGGTCATGGTTTTCAGGTAGTCCAATTATTTTCAAATTATCTCTCCTGGCTTTATTTTCCAGGTCAGCTGTTTTTCCAAGGAGATATTTCACATTGCCCTCTATTTTTTCATTCAATTGGATTTGCTTTACTGTGTCTTGGTTTCTCATAAGGTCACTAGCTTCCGTTTGTTCAATCCTAATTCTTAAGCAATTATTTTCATCAGACAGTTTTTCAATCTCCTTTTCCCTTTGGTTTTTTAAGCTGTTGACTTTTTTCTCATTACTCTGCTGTATCGCTCTCATTTCTCTTTCCATTCTTTCCTCCCTCTCTCTATATTTTCCTTCTATCTCTCCTATTTTCTCTTCAAAGTCCCTTTTGAGAGCTTCCATGGCCTGAGACTAGTTCATACTTTTCTTGGAAGCTTTGGATATAGGGGCCCTGTTGATTTCCTGATCTGAGGCTGCACCTTGATCTTCCTCGTCTCTGAAAAAGCTTTCTATAGTTTTGAACTTTCTTTGTTTTCTCATCTTTTAATTGATTTTAAACTCTCCATTGGGGGGGAGGGGGGAGCTGCTTCTCAACTCCACTCCTGTTCCCAGTTCCAGAGGGTCCCAGGTGTTTTGGTTTGAGGGAGGGCAGTTTTTTCTCTCACCTGGCCTGTTCTCTGGTCCAAAGATAACCTCAAGCCTACTTACTAAACAACCAACCAGTAAAGCTTTCTGTGGTGTGGTTCTTAGCTTCGATAAGCCTGAGCCCCTCCCCAACCTGAGCCTCCCACCACTCAGGATTTCTTCCTGGTTCCCTGCTGGGGTGGGACAGCCAAATTCTTCCCCCATCCTGCTGGTACCCCTTCAGTTTCTTCCCGCCCCCTGTCCAGCCAATCAGCCCTCTCACCTGACTGCACACTCAGCTCCAGGAGATGCCAGTGCTGTCACAGATTTAGAGGCTCCGGGGTAAATTCCTCCAGTGGCATGTCTGGTGTGTCTGTCACCTCGATCGCGGGGTTAGACTTTACTCGTTGTCCAGCACGGCCCCCTGAAATCTATCTATAGCTGGAGAATAATCTCAGGCCATATTTTTGTGTGTTTTTCTGCTCTGGGGTTCTTTTATTGCTGTTTTGGGGTGATTGTATCAGGAGCTCTGTGCATTTAATGTCTTTCCTTTGCCATCTTGGCTCTGCCCCCCCCCCTGCTCCCTTGCAGCATCTTTCAAGAAATTCTCAAGTAAAACTGTCTTGATATACTAGAACCAGAGGGTAAAATAGTAATTAAAAGAATCCACCAGTTACAGCCAGGATGACACAGGATTTAGTAGATTCTACTTAAAGGCTAGATTGGCTTGGAATATGATAGGCAAAGGAACTTTGATCACAACCAAGAATCAACTATCCAGCAAAACTGAGCAGAATCTTTGAGGGGGGAGGGCAGAAATAAACCCTCAAAGAAATAGAGGACTTTCAAAATTTTATGATGAAAACACCAGAGAAGCATAAAAAGGTAAACAGGAAAGGAAAAAAAAACTTGTTATTCAATAAGGTTAAACTTTTTACATCCCTACCTGTGAAGTTGCTACTTGTAACTCTTAAGAACTGTATCTCTAGAATGGCAGTTAGAGTACACATAGACGGAGGGTGCAGTTTAAGTTGACTTTGATGGGACTGGTAGAAAAAATAATTAAGGGGAGAGAATGAGGATTTCACTGAGAAACATGAAGCAAAATGGGGTAAATTATATCAAATGAAGAGACAGGAAAGACTTATTACAATGGAGGGGAAGAAGGGAGTGGGGTAGGCATTGTTTAAACCTTACTCTCATTGGATTTGGCTCAAACAGGGAATAACACTCAAACTTGGTTGGGTATAGAAAAGTATCATACCCTATAAGGAAGTATGAGGGAGGGGGACAAGAAAAGGTGGGGCTGATAGAATGGAGGGCAAATTGAGGGAGGGACAATGTAA